>NC_081423.1:30839699-31141366 GCF_949786415.1 Peromyscus eremicus
ACAACTACCTGTGACTCCAGCTCCAAGTGGTCCAACACCCTTTCTGACCTCTGTGGATACCTACAACATCACCCCCTACCTCCAACAGAGAGACACACACACATACATACAGATAAAAATAAATCTTGAAAAATAAAAGTTATAGGTTAATGAAATCACATAATATTACAAAAGCTGTAAAGAGTGGAGGAAATTTAGAAGTTAAACTTATTTTGTTAGGAGGAAATGAGACTTTTTGGGAAGTAGCTGAAGAATGTGTCCAATGAACTGACCCAAGCTTCTGGCTGTACTTTGTCATAGTCCAGACATGGATTTTGGCACAGTGGGGTCTTCAGACTGCCAAAGCAAAATCAATTCGTAGGAGAAACAGCAATCAGTCATTAATTGATTTCTGATTCCTTCCTGTTTTGAATTAAAGGATACCTCCAGGCCATTGCAGATAAAACAGTGATCAGTGTTTGAGCCCATCTGATGGCAATTTGATTACTGTCCACATTAGACCTCTGGGTTCACCAAAAGCTACCATTTTCTTGGCATTTGTTCAATTAATCGGCCTTTCACATTTAATCCATTGACTGTCACTCTGTTAAGGAAAACCAGGGTCTATGCTAGGAATGTGTTTAAGCGAACTATCCTTGGGAAGCTTTTATATAACAGAAGTGGTTGTCAGGCTCATGTCTTGAATTTCTCACCATGCCCTTTTTATCACATATTTATCCTGATAATTTAGAATCTCAAGCTAGTGATGGTGTGAACTCACTCGGAAATTTAAATGTGACTTTTTTTTTTTTTTTTTTTTTTTGGTGTTTTGAGACAGGGTTTCTCTGTGTCGCTTTGCGCCTTTCCTGGAACTCCCTTGGTAGCCCAGGCTGGCCTTGAACTCACAGGGATCCGCCTGCCTCTGCCTCCCGAGTGCTGGGATTAAAGGCATGCGCCACCACCGCCCGGCTAAATGTGACTTCTTTAGAGTCTCTATACATGAAGCTCAGCTTCCACAGCTCTGGCAGATCGACAGTTCATCAATCTGGACCCTGAGAAGATGCCTGGGCCTACATTCATACCTGGTGACATTCATACCTGGTGAGTCTTAGAATCACTCCCTCTTCCTCCCTAAGATAACAAGTTAGGATGGGAAGAAAAGAGATGAACTGAAGCTCAGGGAAAACTTTGATTTCAGGGCTATCAAAACCAATGAGATCAGGTTTGGACCATAACATGAGTGTGAGCAGTGCAACATTCCGATCCAATATCTCAATTGTGATTCATGCTAAAGATAGTAAGCATTTCCTCTTTAACATATCTTCTCCTGAATATGGGCATTTTTTCCTTGGGATTTTTTTTGGGGGGGGGGAGAATGAGAGGGAGTATTGTACTGTTTTCTTATTGAAAATGCATTTTTTGATCAAACATCTCAAAAAGTTATTTAAAGACTATATACTATGCCAGACAATAATTCTGTTTTTATGAAGCAACACCATACTTCCACATCTAATTCTTCATCTGCTGTGACAGAGTTAGCAAAGAATATTTATCTTCAGCTGGGCCAAGTTAGCCCTTTTACTCAGCTTATAGGTATAATACATCATGGCTGGAGGCCCTCCGGTATTATATAACCTCCCATGCATAACTTGAATTAGCAAGGAAATGACATATTTATATAGCAATTAAAAATATGCTTAGCATTCCCTGAGGTGCCACCCCTCCCAATTATTTAAGCTCAAAGTGCATTAATCATCTAGCAGGGTGTGGTACTATAGAGACAACAGTCATTTCTGTAGCCAGTGTTTAACACGGTACATGGAGATGGAATCTGAAATTCCACAGCCTTGAAGTGTCACCACACATTGATTATACTTACACTTACACACAGCATGCTCTTTTAAACACCACCACCTGGAGCTGTCACATTCCCATACACACAGATTCACACTCTTTCATGTTCTCCACTTCACTCTGAACTGCTCAGAACTGAACGGAACACAAGAGGGAAAAGGAGACAGGCCTGTTCCCAGAGGCCTTCTTGATATGACAATGGATGTTAGCTGTTCCTCTTAGTGCTCTAAGATCCCAGATTCCATTAGGATTCTGGAGTGCTCAGTTCTGACTGCTCATATATGGCACTGTTTGAAAAGTACACTTTACCTGGCATGTTCACCCCTAGACAAGTGATAAAAAGAAAAACAATGAATTGATGTCCCTTAACTCTGGTGACTACTCTGAAGTACTTTCAGAGAGGACTACATATTTCTGCGCTGCTAGGATGATGCTCACATGGCTTTGGTGGATCCAAAGTAACGACAGTCAAATAGAAGAGAACACTTTCGTGTCATCCCTCTACAGGGATGGTGGAGCACTCTCAAGCAGTGGATAGTGAAGGAGTGCGTCGCTGGAAGGAGTTCACTCTCAGCAAAATGCTGACATTAGTGGGATGTTGGATGCTCAGCAGGCACTTCCTCCTCCTTGATTTCATTTAGGCATATAGCAATATTACGAGGATAAGGGCCACAATGTCCCTTGCTGTAGAGTTGAAGAATGCAATCACATGAATCATGGCTGACTTGTTAGATTTCATGCATTTAAAAAAGTTGCAAAAACTCAGGCATTTTTACTTAAATCCAGGACATCCTCTACCTGGGGTGATAGCACATACACAGTCTGTCACTTGTTTTGTAATTTTACTGTGAGCTATGTAGCACTTGTATTAAACTTAAATATTAACCTCCTTTATCCTCACCATTCTCTTTTATGGGTGGTAAAACAGAGATTCAAAAATGCTAGCAGACTTGCCATGAATCTCACAGCCAGAAGGCAGCCCCAGACTGGTGGGCCTAGAGCCCACCCTTCTGCAAAACTCACACAGTTTCATTCCCAAATTTCTGTCTCACCATCTGATGTCCAGGAAGTTTTCAGGGCTTCAGATTCACTAGTGGATATGTAAACTAAGGCAAGTCAAGTGTCCTAGCATCACTAAAATGGATGGGAAGTCATTTTGAACATTCTTAGAGGAGTTACACAATTAGAACACTTTCCTTATCATTAATTTAGAAGATTCTCCAGACTAGAGGACTCAGAGTTCACAATATGATTCTATTTATGCTCATGGGAAAAAATTCTCTCTCTCTCCTACGTCTCCATTTTCCTAATTCAATAATTGATAGAATAACAGAAAAGACCTGTCTAGGTAGTGTGGCTTTGACAGTGACATACACATACAGGAGGGACAGCTGATGTAAACATAAGAGGTCAAAAGCTGCTTGGTAGAAGAGATTTTTCTTGACAGTTATTAGCAGAATAGGAGTTAAGGAAGCAAAGAAAGCCACAGAGACCAGAGACCCCAGAAGACACAAAAACACCATCCATCCCAGGAGTGAGAAGTAGCTGTTCTTGTTGGTCCTTCTTGGTTGGCTCTTGAGGTCTACTGTAGCTGTATATGTTTAGTTTCTGTGAATGCAACAGTGCATACCTACCTCATATACAGGCATGCATCTATCAGTGCACACACAGCATAAACAACATGGACTCAAAGGAAAACAAGGCACTCAGGAAATCTGAGTTCCCTTGTGGTTCTCACACTTGCAGTTTCTTGTCATAGTTCTTTGATTCTGAAAATTTCATAGACTTTTCCTTTAATATGATTGGTCATAAACATTAAGTCAATTAATACATATGATATTTAACCCTTGATTTAAATAAACACACATTAAAAGAAATCTCACTTGATCTGTTCTAGTATTGGATCAAAGACCAATCTGTTTCAGACATAAGCAGAAATGCTACGCATGCCTCTGAAAAAGAAAGAAGGGATATCTTAGGGTCATGTTAGCATATCTGTGTTTTGCATTATTGGTTCTGAGATGACTTTTCTTGCTAGATTCAGATGACAAGATGATGACCAGAATAGTGACTTCCCAAGCTTTATAAGAGATCAAAGGAGTGGACAAAGGACTCCTGTCTTCCCACTAGGAATCTGGCTCCAAGCATCCAAGTCCCTGTACTGATGAACTATAGTGGCAAACACAGACTGTGCTACACAACACATGCCCCAGGTTTCAGGACAGTATCATGGTTAATCTTTCAGACTTCAAGTCATCTTTTTACTATGTAATTACTATTTTGAGTCAAATTGCATTTATAGGTGCCCACATGAAAGGCAAGAACCTGTGACAAAAGTGTCTTCTGGACTGGTTAGATACCAGGATGCACTTTCTTATCATTAAGGATGCAGTCCATTATAGTAAATGGATAGAATTTTTAAATGTGATGTGAATCACCATGGAGGCAAACCTCTGGGTGTACCAGAGACCCACCTCCAATGTTCAGAGCTTGGGCTCCAGGAAAATAAAGAGAAAAGAAAAGAAGTGAGGGGTGAGTCAAATACCAGCATTCATCTCTTTCTGTTTCCTGACAGCAGATGCAAGCTCGCTATCTCAAGTACCTGCCACCATGCTTTCCACATCATGATGAGCTGATTATCTTAAAATACAGCCTAAGAAACACTTCTTTCACTTGCTTTGGTCATGCATTTTGTCACAGCAATGAGAATGGTGATGAACATGCTTCATTTAGTAATCAGGATAGTCTCAATAACCAGATTAAAATCTAACAACTATTTTCCTCACATGGTACCATAATCATTGGAAGTCCATAAAGTTCATACATGTAATTGTTTTTAGCAATATGGTTATTGATGGTTAGGTGAGAGACACATATTGCTTGCATATAAAGGACTTGGAAATTAGATAATTAACTCCCATTGTGAACACATGTACCATTGGATTTAATAGAGAATTTATGCCTCAATCTATTTTATTGCTAGTTAAAACTTGTCCATGATTTTTATAACTTTCTGTTTTAGCCTCTCCCTTACTTCATAGCTCTTAAACAATTTTTAGGTGTAGGTGAGAACCTAGTGGCACATGAGGGAAAATGAGGTGGAAACCCTTGGTGAAAACCCTTGGTTTAGCTTTCATCTACAGATGAATCAAGACCTATTAACTCTATTAGACTTGGTACTCATTTTCTTGGTACTTACGTTTGCATACATCTCAATAGACCTCTGACATTTATTTCTGCTCTAGGGTAACATGAATAACCTCCATCAAGTGTTTTATACCTGCAAAGCAAACTTGCTGTCTTTTAGATGGCTCTTTTTGGCAGACAAAGGCATGGGAATTTACCAGGGAAATGTCTGAAAAGCAGAGAGTACATATTTAGATCGTGACCAATGAGCATTGACTGTGTGGAGCAAGAACATGGACTGTAGAGTGAGATACAACTGGGTTTGATTCCAGTCTCCACTATGGCTATTTATGGCATTTAATATTCTAGAGGCTTTGGCTGAATAAGAGAAGCATAAATCTGTACACATGTAGGCAACATGTGGGAGTTAAAGAAAACTATTTAAAATATTTGTAATAATATTGTACAAATAATACTTCCTATACAGTATTTTAAGCAAGTTCCATTGTTTGGTCTTTTAATAATATCTTTTTTGAGACAGGGTTTCTCTGGATAACAGTCCTAGCTGTCCTGGAACTCACTTTGTAGATCAGGATGGCCTTGAACTCACAGAGATCCATCTATCTCTGCCTCCCAAGTGCTGGTATTAAAGGCATGCACCACCACTGCCTGGCAGTCTTTTAACAGCCTTTAACAATAAAAATATACTAGTATTATCTCCTCTTAATGGATGAGGAAAACTAAGGCATGGAGCAGCTCTGTACTCTATGCATGGTTGCAGAGGCTTAAATTGTAGGGCTAGAATCCACTAGTAGACCAGCTTTCTGTCCTGCTCTCTGACTGTTCTGACTAAATCCTTTGCAGAATCCTTTCTGGTCTAAACCACTCCAATTCTATATATACATCAAAGTATGCTTCTTACAAGGACTTAAATAACCCAAATAGTTGTAGCATGTAACAGTACAGACTATTAAAAAGCATTAATGATAGATATTTGTGTATTTACATTGAACCAGATCTCCACCCAACATAATTGTCTCTGGGTGATTTATAGTAAAATATCTCTGTGATGGTGTCCTTGTGTCCAGTCTCCCAAACCTCCATTCCTGTGGTACAGGTGAATATTTGTATTCTGGTTAAAAGCTGAAGACCAATGAGGTTTTTTTTTTTTTTCCCTTGTGTAGCGTTGCCCCTTTCCTGGAACTCACTTGGTAGCCCAGACTGGCCTCGAACTCACAGAGATCCACCTGGCTCTGCCTCACGAGTGCTGGGATTAAAGGCATGCGCCACTACCGCCCAGATGAGTTTTTTGTTGTTGTTGTCTCAAGGGTGAAAATGATACTGCAAGCTAATTAGGCTTCCCAGGGATTCCCTATTCTCTGTCTCACACTTGAGCAGCTTTTTACCCACACGTTGCTTTTCTTTCCTATATTCCCCTAGAGTTGACCATATAGTAATGAGTGCTCAAGCCAGTTTTGTTTTGCACTGGAAAGATTTTTCTCACTCCATAGCCTTCATTTCTTGATTTAAACATGTCCAGAATTGCTAGAACATTCTACAACAATCCACAAGGCTGACTCCTTTGACTTCCATGCTGGTTTTTCTTGATACCTTATACTTGGTTTCCCTAAGATAGACATGTCTGTGATTTCTCACCTGAAACTACTTTCTGCTGATGTTATGTGACAGGGAGGGAAGAAATGATCCAAAGGATTTTATTATTTACTTCCAATTTATTCTGTTACCTAAGTTACTGATGTGGCATCCCAAACTTCACTGCAGTACACATGGAGCTCACACCCTACTCGCAGCTTCTGATGGAAAACAAAGTTTCACCACCGTAGTATTGGAGCTGGTTCTGCCTCTGCTTCTTTGTCACAGTCGGAAAATGGAACACACCCTGTCTATGTCCAGTCTGCTCTCTGTATTACACACCTTTTTTGTGTCTGTTCATTTGTGTCACCAAAATATTTTAAGAGACTGGGAGTACTGTTTTTCTACTTCACAGAGGAGGATGCTGAGGTTCAGAGTTTGGACATATATTTAGCACTATCATGGCTAGGCTATTGATGAAATGGTATTATCTCACAAGTCTTAATTTCTAAGCCATGTTCAAAATATCAGCCACTCCTGCGCCATCATTACTAAAAACAAACAGCTTTGCAAGTCACAGTATCTCATGGGATGGATGGATGGATGGATGGATGGATGGATGGATGGATGGATGTCTGAATGGTACCATCTTTTATCCATTCTAAATTTAGCCTGGCCAGCCCTTCTATTGCAAGCTTTAAGGGGATGCTTATGTTCACAATTTTTTTTATGATAAAATAAAAAAATACAAAATATAAACTATATACTTATCAAATTAAGATTCTGCAATGTTTGTCCCAATAGCATAGCAATTTTAACTTTGACATGGCTTTGTTGAAGCCTCAAATACGTTTGCCTTGATTACTGCCGTGGTTGCCTTGAAGACCCAGAGGGAAGGCAGAGGGGGCAGAGAAACCCCAGGACCATCATTGAATGCAGATGTCTGTGATGGAGATTTGCACTGAGAACAGAAAATTAAAGAGTAGTAGGGTCCAAGACTCAACCACCAGTGCTTAAGGAGACATCCAAGATCATAAACATATAGCCTAGATAGGCTCTGCTCTCCACTGGGTGAGCCCAGTCTCTATAACTTCTTTTATTTAAACACAGGGTGGGAAAGGTTAAAAAAATGGGTATGCTGAGGCTAAAATAATTGTTTTAAATGGACCATTTGTCAGGTTTTTCTTGTTGCTAGTTTCGAAGACAATTTTCTGAACTATTTTTTTGTCACTACCAGTGTTCTATCTGGCAGAAAATCATCACAAAACATCTTTAAACATATCTCCTTGCTATTTTGCCATGGCTTTGGCCCAAATGTGGGTTATTACAACAGCATTTTAACTCACTTTTTTTTTGCTCCTAGCTCCTCTGCAATATATTCTTGTGAAAACAGTCAGAGAGAAGGGCAATTAAAAAATCTGAACACGGCTTTTCTCTCTAAGAAATGGCTTTCTTTGTCACTCAGCATAAAAGCCAGACCTTGTTCTGAGGTAGAGATTCAACCATTTGGCCTCAGTCAACACAGATCTTGCCCCCACCATTCTTTCCATCACCACTGCTTCTTCATCCACACAGAAGGTCATTCCCTTCTACTTTTGAATCCGCTGACAGCACACAAGTAGGGGGCCTTTGCACATGCGAGCCCCTTTACAGCTC
Source organism: Peromyscus eremicus (assembly GCF_949786415.1). Taxonomy (NCBI): domain Eukaryota; kingdom Metazoa; phylum Chordata; class Mammalia; order Rodentia; family Cricetidae; genus Peromyscus; species Peromyscus eremicus. The sequence continues at coordinate 30,847,908 of NC_081423.1, forward strand.
CAGCATCTGCATGAATAATCCACCTGCCTGTCACAGACCATTACACAAAGTCACCTGTTTATGTGGATAGAATCTTAAGTTGTTTCTTATTGTAACTGTCTTATTCCACTTAGCATGAAGTCTTCAGGGTTCATGCGTGCTGCAGAATGGGGTCAGAATTTCTCTCTTCAGTAGGACTTGATGATATTCCTTACTACATTTTGTGTATTCTTTCATCTGCCAATGGACACTTGGGTTACTTCCAGATCTGGGCTGCGCTGAGCAACTCTGTAATGAGCACTGTTGTGTCAAGACCTCTTTCAGTTCTTGACTTTGTTACTTCTGAAGATATGTCTAAAATTGAGATTGTCGAACCATATAGTAAATTTGTCTGTGAGAGGAACTGATAATTTTTATAACTGTTTCAAGACACTTGCCTCAATAACAATAGGTAGTGAATTCAGTCTGCAGAACCAAAGAGTTCTCCTTAAACCAGAGAGACTTCACTCCATATACACAGGACAGATTGTTATTGACAGAAAGAATTGTAACATCATTAACTATACAGTTAGTGCCACCTACTTTCCTTTAAAAAATACAACAAAGAATGGAGTATTGAATGGACAGTACTGGAATGGAGTAGGTATTTAAACCTACATGTTAATGGTCATGAATATACCATGTTTTCCTCAGGATGCTGTTTGTTAATGAGGAGGATTCCATTCACAGGTTCTGTGTCTTCTACCTGTCATGTACTAGCTTCTAGGATTTCAGACATGACCAAAACAAAACCAAGGCTTGCTTATATGGTACTTACAACTTCTTAAACATAACAGATATATTTTGCATAAATTCTAACAAAACTCTCTTTTCAGGTTAGTCTACAAGGTAGAGGCAGCAAGAATCAGAATACATTTTCTTAATGCCATAAGAGTTTGATACACATTAAAATAGCAAATTTATTTTGCAGTGTAAACAACCAATGTTGAGTATCATTAAATTACTCCTTGCAAATTTAAAACCACACTTCAAGAGGTTCAGAACAACACTGGCAATATTCAGATGCTCATCAGATGAATTAATTAGACCAACTAATGAGCTTAAAGTTTAATTAAATAGTACATATTAAGTTCATTATCCTCCTAACACTAATTTATATTTTAACATGGTGGTTTGGGATTTTTAAATATATACTATCTATAATGTTTTATTTGCAACCTTGGTGATCTCGTGGTATGTGTGTTTTGTGGGAATCTGTTACAGTGGTGAGCCCCCATCTTTTTAGGTCTTGCCACTATTTTAAAAGATAATTGGCTTTGACTCCCATGTATTTCTTAGCCTTATTTACCCAGCATGAAACCAGAAACATAAAATCATCACTCTTCTAGCTTTCGTCACTGTCTGTCAACAAATGAAATCTGTAACTTTTTTAAAAGCTCTGTATTTATTCACCTATTTTAGCAGCACTTTCAGTTACTTTTGATGCTAATTTCTCAATAAGTTAGAGAAAATATAATAAGTTCAAGATCCCCCTAAAAGTACAAAATCAGACTTTAAAATACTACACATGTATGTAGACAACAAAGTCACCTATGTGCACTGAGGGAACTACTTGTAGGACCACTCTGTGTACAACAATCCACAGATGTTCCAGGCTCTTACAGAAGATGTGTAACATCTGCATGTAACCTGTGCACGTCGTCTCACACACTTAAGAGCTATAGACTACTTCTAATACCTAAAGCAATGTGAGCTTTATGCAAACCATTGTTTCATTGTAATGTTTAGGGAATGGTGATGGAAATTCAAGTCTGTATCTGTTCACTGGAGACACAGTGTTTTTCTCTGTTATCTCTCATTCAAGTTTGGTTAGATCCTTGGAAACAAACTTCTTGGATAGCGAAAGCCCAAATCTACTTGGTAAGTAACTAAAGATATAGTATAATTGTGAGCTATTTTAGTCTATCTCAACCTCTTAGGTTGGATTTAGTTACTACATTTCTCAGAAGTGTATATGCATGCTTGCCCTCCCAATGTAATAGAGTGGGTGGATTATCCTAATAAGACAGTATGAGTGATATAAAATAGAAAAAAAAAATCAAAGTTAAAAAATAGGTATAAATGACGATTTCTAGAGCTATCCAGCTATTCACTAAAGACTTATATTCACTTTTCATAGTTTGAAGTTTGCTACCTGGAAGCAATTACCCATTCAGGAACAGTTTTTCTTCCATCCCTTTCTTCCATTTATCATATGCACATGATCAAACTCATCAATGGAATATTTGTGTAAATAATGTAGGGCAACCTGAAACTATTTTGCCACACTTTCTACTCTGCTACACTCCTGTTGATGTCTAGGCAGTAACACTCAGGATGAGCAATTATAAAAATTGGCAAACCTTCTTTTAAGATTAGTTTCTGAGAGCAGTCCCCAGCAACAGGTGAGAGACCTGCAGGCAGGCTGCACTGCCCCCCCCACACATCCACTGGACTCTGTAACCACTATGACCCACTATGCTGCCCAAAACCACTGACCCCATCATCCTTCCCTTGGCCTACCATCCACCACAAAATCATAAGTCCCTATACAAGCACCACCTACTCCAGTTGGTTCCCCAGCTAAACTGCCCAATCTCTAGGCCTTAAGTCCCAGGGCATATCCTGTGCCCCTCTCCCTCCCATCTCAGCCCCAACAAGGTAGCTGGGCCCTGCCCCCAATGCTGGTGGAATTCCACTGCTCTGGAGCAGTCCCCAGCAGCTGGCCAACAAGTGAGAGACCTACAGACAGACCACACCACCACCCCTGACACCCACTGGACCCTATAACCTCTACGACCCACTCTGCTACCCAAACCCCATTATCCTCCCCTTGGCCTACCATCCATAACACCATAACATCAGCAGTCTCTATACAAGCACCACCTACACCAGCTGGAAGAACAGCAGCCCCTACAGGCACCAGCACCATCTACACCAGCTGGAAGAACAGATGGAAGAATAGGCATAGGCACAACCCACACCATTGGGAAGAAAAGTCACCATTGGCACAGGCACAACCCACACCAGTAAGAATAACAGACTGCATAAGCACAAGAAAGCCCACACAAGCCAGATGAACTGGACGACACACTTCATTTAGGCACCCAAACCTCCACAAACCTAAGCTGAGACAACCCTACTGGACCTGAGAACCAGCTAATCACCAGAACCCTCAGCCATTCAGGCCAAAAGACAATAAAGGAAATAGAAAATAAAGGAACAAAAGACCCACCCAACAAAACATCACAAGAATCAACACCTGTATCTATAATTATCCCAAACCCAGATGGCAGTGTAAGAATACATGCACAACATAAAGGGCAATATGGCACCACCAAAACCCAGTGTTCCTACAACAGCAAGACCTGAACAAGCCAATACAGATGAAACGGAAGAAAATGACCTTAAAAATGACTTTATGAAGATGATAGAGGCTCTTAAAGAGGAAATGAAAAATTCCATTAAAGAAATCAAGGAAAGACAAATAAAAAAATTGGAAGAAATCAATAAATCCTTAAAGAAAGCCAAGAAAAAATAATCAAACAGGTAAAGAAAACAGTTTAAGACTTGAAAATTGAAATAGAGGCAATAAAGTGAGGGAATTCTGGAAATGGAAAATCTGGGTAAGTGAACAGAAACTACAGATGCAAGGAACACCAACAGAATACAAGAGATGGAAGAGAGAATCTGTGGCATTGAAGATATAATAGAGGAAATAGATTCATTGGTCAAAGAAAATGTTAAATTCAAAAATTCTTTTTCTTTTTTTTCAAGACAGGGTTTCTCTGTATAGTTTTTGGTGCCTGTCCTGGATCTCACTCTGTAGACCAGGGTGGCCTTGAACTCACAAGATAAAGGCATGCTCTTCTGTCGCCTGGCTTAAATCCAAAAAAATCTTAACACAAAACATCCAGGAAATCTGGGACACCATGAAAAGACCAAACCAAAGAATAATAGGGATAGAAGAAGCAGAATTCCAGCTCAAAGGCACAGAAAATATATTCAACAAAATCATAAAAGAAAACTTTCCTAACCTAAAGGACATGTCTATGAAAGTAGAGGAAGCTTACAGACACCAAATAGACTGGAACAAAAAAAAAAAATCCCCTTGTCATAAGAATCAAAACATTAAACATACAGAATAAAGAAAGAATATTAAGACCTCAAAAGAAAAAAGGCCAAGTAATATATAAAGGCAGACCTGTCAGAATTATACCCGACTTCTCAATGGAGACTCTAAAAGCCAGAAGGTCCTGGAGAGATGTTTTGCAGATGCCAAGAGACCATGGATGCTAGCCCAGACTACTATACCCAGCAAAAATTTCAATCACCATAGACAGAGAAACAAGATATTCCATGACAAAACCAGACTTAAACAATACCTACCCATAAATCCAGCCCTATAAAAAGTACTAAAAGAAAAACTCCAACCTAAGGAAGTTAGCTGCACCCATGAAAACACAGGCAATAGATAATCTCACACTAGCAAAACCCAAAGAAGGGAAATACACACTACCACCACCACCACCACCAAAACCAAAAAAATAACAGGAATTAACAATCACTGGTTGTAACGAATTGCTAAATGATCTTATTATTAAAAAACCCAGGAGCCAGCTATTGTGTTGAGTTCTGAAAGATCAGAGAAGCAGAACAAGTCACAGCTAACCTCACCTGGATAACTTCTCAGCTGATCCTGTTTCCTCAAACTGGAAGCCTCTGAGTCCTCATCCAAATGGATCTCAGCTGAACTGCTGCTAAAAGCCTAAAAGCTTAAAAGCCTCTAGTTCCTGGTCCTCATGTCTTATATACCTTTCTGCTTCCTGCCATCACCTCCTGGGATTAAAGGGGTATGTCACCATGCCTGGCTGTTTCCAGTATGGCCTTGAACTCAAAGAGGTCTGGATGGATCTCTGCCTCCCAAGTGATAGGATTAAAGGTGTGTGTGCCACCATTTTCTGGCCTCTATGTCTATCTAGTGGCTGTTATGTTCTCTGACCCCAAATAAATTTATTAGGGTGCACAATATATTGGAGGATACAATATCACCACAACTGGTGATTAATATCTCTTAATATCAATGGACTCAAAAGCCTATAAAGACACAGGCTAACAGAATGGATACGAAAACAGGAGCCACCCTTCTGCTGCATACAAGAAACACACCTCAACCTCAAAGACATACATTACCTCAGAGTAAAGGATTGCAAAAAGATTTTCCCATAAAATGAACCTAAGAAGCAAGCTGGTGTAGCTATGCCAATATCTAACAAAATAACTTTAAACTAAAATTAATCAGAAGAGATGAAGTAGGGCATTTCATATTCATCACAGGAAAAATCCATCAAGATCTTGAACTCTCAATTCTGAACATTTATGCCCTAAATACAAGGGCACCCACATTTGTAAGAGAAACATTACTAAATCTTAAATTACACATCAAACCCCATATAGTAATAGGGGGAGATCTCAACACCCCACTCTCACCAATGGACAGGTCTAACAGACAGAAACTTAACAGAGAAATAAGGGAACTAACAGATGTTATGACACAAATGGACTTAACAGATATCTACAGAACATTTCACCCTAACACAAAAGAATATACCCTCTTTTCAGCACCTCATGGAACCTTCTCTAAATTGAGCACATACTTGGTTACAAAGAAAATATCAACAGATAACAAAAAAATGGAATAATCCCATGTATCTTATCAAATCACCATGGGATAAAGTTAGATTTCAACAACACAAACTACAAAGCCTACAAACTCATGAAAACTGAATGACTCTCAACCAAATTACCACTGGCTCAAGGAAAAAATAAAGAAATTAAAGACTTCCTAGAATCCAATGAAAATGAATGTTGTAATTAAAAAAAAAAAAGAAGAGCAGAAATGCCATTGTCTAGATTGCCTTTGCTCTTGGAGGTAAATGATTGAAAGCTCAATAGTTACTGTTGAAGGAAACTGCTAGTATTTCAGTCCCTGATCCAGCTTACTCATACACAGATGAATACTGTGAGGTTGCAGATGAGCAGTGGTGACCTTCTCTACTGCTTTGACCCCAAAGTTTCAGTAACTGTTACAAAGTCACGGGTAGTTGAACCTATTCCATAGGTATCCTGAGTGAGGTAGTTTCTAGGCAAAGAAACCATTTTATGCAAGAGTGTGAACTGACCAACTGGGCCAGAGGGAATGCAAATGTACACTTCCGTATTGTTAGCTCTTCCCTCTGGAGGGCCTCACCTTCTGGTATCATTACCCTCCCTCTCCACAGCTTATTTTTTTTTTTATCAGTTTCTTCACATCACAAACAAAAATCAAATGTCTACTGATACCACAGCACCCTCTAGCTATTATTTCATTTTTCTCCTCTCCTTGTCAGCATCCCAGGGTCAAAATGGTGTATGAGGGTCTTTGCTTCTTTCCTTCCTCATGCAACACAGTCTGATCAGTGTTTCCATTCCCAGATCTCTGTACTGACCACTGGTGGATGTGAACACAAACATAAAATGTGTCCGGGTTCTGGGCAGAAAGTTTGGTAAATAAAGTAGTTGCTGTGTAACCAGTGCTCAGATCAAAAGAACACACCCCTGTAATCACAGGGCTCGGTGTAGATAGGTGAATCTGGCAGCTCACTGACTAGTTAGACTAGTTAATTGCTGCGCTCGAAGTTCAGTGAGAACCTTTGTTTCAGGAGCGACATCAAAGAGAAATTAAAGAAACCTCCCAACATTTATCTGCAAGTCAGGGGAGGTATTCTAATAATAACTACTATCCACCCATTTTTCTTTCAGCACTAAAACTCTGAACATGTTAAACATGATTATTATAGTCAGAATCATTGAGACTTCTGGAAACTTCAGGAGGTTTTATTCACTGTGGTAATCTCTAAAGTTAGGCTGAATTTCTTCTGGATAATAAATGCTTCCATACAGATGGAAGGTACCCTGGTGGAGTTCCAAAGTAAAATGTGGAATAGACTCTTGTTAAATTAATTCTTAAATGGAGTGATTTCCCCCCACAAACATAGGCTAGCCTTGGACAGTCTTAATGCACTACTTATTCTTAAGTAATTAAAGGTAACTCTCACCAAATCAATAGAAGAGGCGATACCAAAGAGAGACCATTAAAATTGAAATTAGCATTGACTGGGAGAAGATATAAAAATAGCATAAGATCATGTTTTTCTTTAAAGCCCAGCAAAATTATTGGAGGTTACAGAAAGAGAAATGGGAAGTTGAAAATGTAATTGGATTGGTAAGTGTCCTCCCTTACAAATGCCTCTTAGAGGAAATTGCAGTCTTCTGTAAATTGTCTAAAAGACATGCATGCTAACACCAACACAAATGAAGCCTGCTCTAATGTCTGGGCAGATGAATTATGAGTAACTCTTAGCTGGGAATTTAAAGATCAAATATTGCTTGTGATCAAGAATCAGGACTGCATCTCTTGGGGACGGCATAAAAGAAGATGCAAATTACTACACTTCCCATTTTCTGAAATGTTATCCTCATTAGGGCAGTTCAAATAGAAACACAAGGGCAGATGAATCTATGCCCTCGACGCCGAAGATCTGAAGGGAGTGCACGAGGGACTTCACGCCCTACTTCCCATTCATGGCTTTTTACATTAGATGGAGATGCATTTAAAATGAACCAAACATGGGCTGGCAAGATGGCCCAGCTGGTAAAGGCACCTACCAACAAGGCTGATAATATGAGTTCAAGCTCCAGGTTAGACATGGTTGGAAAAATAAATGATTTCCATAAGTTGTGCTCTGACCTTCTGTGTACACACTGTAGCAGGTGTAAGCCTATCTTCTTGCCTGCTCCTCAGACTTTCATCCATGTAATAAACTGACTAGGATAAATATGAAAGCCTTACAACTGGTTTTCATTTTGAAACATATGGGTATCATATCTATGGCATAGGATATCAAAACTCTTAACAATCCCCTTATGTTGGAGATTAGTCTTTTTGTTTTTTCAGTGAAGGTTGAAGCAAGCTGTAATTCAATACTGGCCAGGATGATGGACTCTGGTCAGGTTCATTCTGGTGTTTTCAGAAAATGGCCGGGAGATTCGTCTTTAGACAACCTCATTGACAGATGAGAACTAACAAACAAAAGCGAAGTATATTAAAAAAACTAACAAAAAAGAGAGAAGTTGCACAAGGCACAGCTTATAGAAGTTCCTGTGAATTAATTATATGTGATAAACAAAGTCCGGGTTACCACGGTCACAGTGTAAATAGTAGAGGGACAGAAGCAGGGCAAAGAACAGAGCATCCATAGTCCAAGATACACTCTGCCTCAGTCAGCAATGCAAAGGTGAGCTCTGGTGTGCCTGGTTAGAGAGCTGGCAGGAACCTTCATCCTCCATTCCACTAAAGGGAACATTGCAAAGCCTAGATGGGGACACCAGCTACCTGGATCTCTCTCCCTTCAGTTTGTCACCGCCATCCTAGTTAAGTGTCTCAGAGGAAAGCTCTTGCCACTTGAGTTTGAAGCTTGTGGTTGTCTTTCTTTCTCCTTTCCAAGTGTTGTGTGAGAAAACCTTCTACATCAATCCTAATACCATTTTGTTCTAAAATAGCCTTGGTTATAGATTATTTGTCTCATACTTTTACCACAAAAAATATCCCTCAAATCAGGTATCAGTTAACTACCTACAGAGGGTAAAATCATAACCAGAGCTAAAATACGGTGTTAATACAAGTTCTAGAGGATTCCTTATTTGAACTGTTCTCAGTCCTGCTCAGAACAATTCTGTGGTATGTAAACACAGACATAGTCCTGTCTATTTAGAAGAAAGATAAGAAAATAAACTAAATGCATTTGGAGTTGCAGCATTCCTAATTAATGGGGAAACATGTTCCTTGACTGGCATGGAGCAAAGCTAGAAATCTAACCTGGAAACGACATGTCATAAGAGGAAAAGACCACTGCTTTTTCTCTATTCTTCTTCAATACATGACTCAGCTACTTTCCAGATTGTAGTGGGAGCTAAAAACCAACAAGGCCTGTCAACCTCCCATGAATCTTAGTAATTAGAGGCCAATTAGTTTCAAATGACTACTGCTTTGCTGACTACATATATTTCTCTTACCAATTTGCCTTAGATTTACTCACAAAAATCATTCTATTTTTTGTGCCTATGAATGTCAGAAAGCAATCCCTTTTTAACAACATCATAAAGAGAAAAGTGTCACGCACCTACCTCTCTCCCTGGTGGAATGTGTGTTTTAGCCTTGTACGTGTTATCCTGGCAACCCAAGCAGGTGACAAAAGGGCTCTCATGTCAACATTTACTGTGAACTTATTGTCAGACATCATAACATCATAATAAATGAATAAAATGCATAAATCATTCATTGAGTACCAGGGTGGCACAGAATAGTAATGCGCCCTTCATGCAATACTGTGCAGGCTCTGAAAATGCTTCTAGACAGGTAATTGCCTCACTTCTCTAAGCCTGGTTCTGCATCTGAGATGTACTGATGATAATGGTTGTTTCCTATGCCTACTAAAAGGATGAAGTAAGATAGAACCAACCCATGACACCATTAATTGTTTGGGCAGACAAGGAATTCTGCACCCTTGTTAGTAGCAACCTGCATAGTCTTCATCCTCCAGCTCATACCCCTTTAGCACTCTATTTTTTCTGGTCTCTCTGTGTAGACCCCAGCCTTTTGAGCTGTGTAGCAAATAAATAAGTACCCTCTCAAGGTCACAGAGCAGGATCTTTAATTTTAATACTGGATGCTGAGCATTTCTGGAGTGACTGACCTTTAAGGAAGGTGCCTCTGAGAGCACCTGACACAGCCATGAAATGCTGAATCGTTAACAATTTAGAGCAGAAAAGAAGTTAACCAAGTTAGACAACTTTTATTAGCTCCTGTGACTGAGAACATTAGGACCATTTTGGTCTAGTTCAGGCCAAAATAATGAATGTGAAGAGAGAGTACCTGGAGACAAGTATTCTATTTCTACCTTAAAGCCCATTTAGAAATGTCCCAGTGTGCCTTTGTAGCTTGATTTTTGTCCCCACATAAATCCATTCCAATTAGTCAACTAGTTTTTAACCCTTATTACCTATTACATGCACATTACACCAGCCTGGGCACAGACACACACAAAGGCACACACACAGAAACATACATACACACACACACACACACACACACACACACACACACACACACACACACCTTTTGAATGCTGATGTCCAGAGTTTGAAGAACAAAAAAGGTCATGTGTTTTATTGTTCCTGTTTATGTCTTTTGGGGTTGAGTATGGAACCCAGGAACTTGAGCATGCTATCTAAATATTCTACTACTAAGCACAACACAATACCTAGGAAGCTAAATTTTAAAGCTTAAAGTATCATTAATTCCTCTGCCTTTTATTTGTCTCTATCATGTGCCTCTGAAAGTGCTGAGAAGGAAAGCATTAATGAGAGACACAGAGTGGAAGGGGGTCCTACAATGGCAAGTGGTGAAGAATGTGGTAAAATTCACGAAGTATGACCTTCCTCTACCTGCTTTCAAGTGGAGAAACTCTGTCCCCTCAAACATGCATTTGTCACTACTCCACAGGTCTCAGGACACATGTCTGCCACGCACTTTGGTCAACTGACGCCACCTCTAATCTAAACCTTTCACTGCACAAATAAGGAAATACAGTGGATTTCAGGTCATTTTAAAAGCAGTTCTGTCACTGGGATCTCAGATCCTAATTCAAAGCTCCCAATTTTCTCAGTTCTCATCATTTCAGCACCCTGGAGTGGCTGATGGAAACATACAACACCAACACAAATGTGTATGAATTATCAGTAAGATTCACAAATCAGTTCTAAGCCTGGCAGTGGCAGAAAACTCACTAACTCCTGACCATTTCTCTGAAAGCTTAAAAAATCTGTTAAGTTGTCCATGAAAATTAAGTCCTGTAATTCATACAAACAGCCATACACACAATCTTAGGACAAGAAGGTATCTCAATAAACCATCTGGTCTATCCTTACAGCCTTCAGGCAAACGAACTGTTACTACCTCTTAAAAAATGAAGCAACAGAGGCTTTGAAGAATAACAAATGCATCATGAGTAACAAAGAACCCTGTTTTCTTGCCTTCTGGGTTAGAATATTACCGAGAAAGAGAATTTCATAGCATGAGGCAGAATTATGTGCTAAAGTATACAGCACAGACCACAGACAATGAAGATAAATCCAAATCCTGGAAGGGTCAATGAGGGTCAGAGAGAACAGTAGTCCTTCTAGAGTCTATTCTTATTTAGAACACAAGAATTCAGAGTGGCACATGTCTATTTTATAGCATGTAGGCAAGCAGAGCAAGGATTGGCAATCCAGCTTGGGCTGCATAGCAAGACTCTGTCTCAAAACAAAAAAAAAGTCTTCAGATTCCATGCTTTTATGAAAGCCAAACTTGGTTCAGAATTCATGAAAACCATCCCAGATACAATGTCCATGCTGAGTCAACATGCCCTATGGAACCACCACAAACTACTGAGATCACTGCACTGCCGTACAGTTCAGTGCAGGGCATATATGTGGGGTTCTATACTGCATGGGGAGCTGTTTATGTTATCTAAATGTCCCTGTCTTGACAAATATCTACAACTCAATGTTACTTTTCATGTTCAAATGTGCCATGACACTGTATGATTGTTTCTATGTTAGAATTAGCCAGTCATCAGGATTGGACATTCTAAATTAATCTGGATACCCTTCATGCTTATTTGAGGATCTATTTGATTTATATGCTAGTTGATATTCAATTATACCTCCCTACTCACTCACCAAAGCCCACAGAACATTTATCCCTTGATGCTACTTTTGTTCTCAAGGCTTTAATCCACGTTTGGACTGCCCAAGTGAAGACAGAATCTGTTGTGTCTGAATGGCACCTACAAAAGTGGTGGCATATGAACCTGCCTCTCTACTTCCATGCCCCTCTTCTCTGCACCTTCTCTCTACCCCTTTCTGGTTGGTGCAGGTGGAATATATATATATATATATATATATATATATATATATATATATATATATATATATATACATACATGACAACCTAAAGCCCAATGTCTTTATTCCAATATTGAAAACGGCAGATTACATTTTGTAATGTATAGGAAATATTTATAAATATCTTACACATTGATGGTTCCAAAACCTTTTGTTTTATTATATAACCCTTTCATTTGGCACTCTATTTGTATTTAGCTATTTGTTGGCTGGAACAAACTAGTGGAAGATACATGATGTGAGGTTTAAGCTATATGAGAAACAGTTTTCTTCTCTATGCAAGATAAACTACTTCTTGATTAAAATATTATAGAAATTCACTTTTTCTTAAAAAAATGTGACTAGGTAGTAGTTTGCTTTCTGCTTTGTTCTAAAGGAACAAAACACTGGATAAATGTAAATATTTTGAACTGTAATGTGTTTGTAGGGGTTTGAGAGATGACTCAGTTGGTAGAGCGTCCATCATACAAATGTGAGGAGTTAAGTACAAATCTCTAGCACTCATGTGGCTGTGGTGGTATACATCTGAAATCCCAGCACTCCTACGAGGGGATGGGAAAAGAGACAAGCAGAGCCATTAGAAGCCCACAGGCCTGCTGAACTGGAGTACACAAAGGCAGAACAAAAATAGACCCTACTTCAAACAAGATGAAAGGCAGTGACCAATACCGTAGGCTGTCCTCTGACCTCCACATATGCTCCTCATCATAATACATCCATAATCACACACATGAAGGTCTTTTTATACCAACATCCACAGAATGGGGATGGTACATTCAGCACAGTGCTATGATGTTCCACCAGGATACATCTGGGCTTGGTCCTTGTATTTCTTCAGGATTTCATGTGAGGTTTAAGCTATATGAGAAACAGTTTTCTTCTCTATGCAAGATAAACTACTTCTTGATTAAAATTTTATAGAAATTCACTTTTTCTTAAAAAAACTTCCCATATACATAACTCAGAAGATACATCATGGTGTCATCATCGTTCCATCCTTTCTGTGGGATTCCTGTAATCATTACGAATTCTAGTATGCTCTCTTCCTCAATAATCACATTTCTTCCCTTTTGTTTTATAACTTTTCTTCCTTATTCATCCTGGGAAAGAACCTCACATTCATGCTTAGTTGATGGACTCTTTGCCCATGTAAATTTTTTGTTGATTTCAAAGCACAGTTTCACTTTGTCATTAACTTTTCTCTTCTCTTTCAATATGTCCCAGTGACCTCCTACCTCTGCTAGACCTGCTCTTTGGACAGTCTTCAGGCAAGGACAAGTCAAAGTACCTTTCCCTAACATATTACCACTTTCTAATCTTTCTCTAATATAAAATACATGGTTTTCATCCATATTCTCTTCCTCCAGTTCGTCATGATGATGTGCTTGGCCCTTATACTATTTTCTCTAGATGCCCTGAATCCTCTATCACAGAGCAAAGAGCATTGGCCTCTCTTGGCAGAATGCAACCCACATGGTCCAGTGCGGTAGACTGGAAATTCAATGAAAGACCTCTTTCAGGCTAGCAAGATGATTTTTGTCTTTGATACTCTAATAATATGAAATTCATAAAATATAGTACATGTTGGTTTAAATGAAAATGCCCCCCATGGACTCACATGTTTGAGTGCTTGGTCCTTAGTTGGTGGAGCTGTTTGGGGAAGACTGGGAGGTATGTCCTAGCTGGAGGATGTGTGTCACCATGGGTAGGCTTTGAGATTTTGAAAGCTCTTTCCTCCTCCTCCTCCTCCTTTTCCTCCCTCCTCCAGCCTCTCTGTCTACAGATCATGATGTTTTTCCCAGCTGCTGCTCCAGTGCCTGCCTGCATGCCACCATGCTTCCTGCCATGATGATAATGGACTAACCCTCTGAAACTGTGAGCAAGTCCCCAATTAAATGCTTTCTTTTTTGTAAGAGTTGCCTCGGTCATGGTGTCTCTTCACAGCAATAGAATGCTGACTAAGGCAATGTCTTCCACTTTGTATAGTACCTTGAATTTTGTACCTTCTCTTGATTGCAGAGCTTTATATATAGGAACCACATCTCTCAAGGCACAAAGTGTCTTAGCTCTCTCCTATTTTTAATTCAGTTGTTTTGGGGGCAGTTATAGCTTCTCGCAAATTCGTGAGTATGTTTACACATACATATACATATAAGTATATATGTATGCACATGCATGCACACAGGTATAGATATGCATATATAGGCATATTTATGCCTATATTAGTACAGACATATTTATGTCTGTAATAACAGTTTTAATAACAGTGTGTGTGCCTATCCATATGTGAGATTCCCTGACTTGAAAGAGAATTGAAGAGAAGACTGACTAAACAAGACAAAGACAAAAAAAAAAAATATTTCGTTTCCCAGTTGCTATTAAGAGTCAGTTTTGTAACCAGACCCCAATTCAGGCTTCAAAAGATGAAGCATGCTCTGATGAACTCCCAGCGCAGGGAGGATACTGCTATTCTGATGGCATGGTGCTACTTTAAAAAAAAAATACTTTATATATTTTGTGTGTGAGTGTGTGTGTGTGTGTGTGTGTGTGTGTGTGCTTGTGCATACACACATGCATTCATACCAGTGTTCAAAAGAAGGTTAGAGGACAACTTGCAGGAGTTGGCTCTCTTTTTCCACCATGTGGGTCCCAGGAATCAAATTTACCCACTGTGCCATCTGGTCTGCCCAATATTTACTTTCTTTAACTGTCTTCTGTAGTCAAGTTGCATAAATATGAAGGATCAAGAAAATTTGAGCAAGAGACTGATGATCATTCTTCATCTTTGATTATGGAGTAATCAATTCCTTATTCTCTGCTCTATCTTAGACTCTTCAGTAGATGGCTAAGAGAGGCTGGAGAGGATGCTATCTCTATGTCCAGAGTTCCTGTCTTGTAACTCACTACTACAGAGATGTACAATACTACAGAGAAAAGCTATCCAGGCTTTCCCCGGATTCTTTATAACTGCCCATTTTTGTCAATATGCACTGAGTTACAGAGAGGACACAGAATACACAGGACATTGAGCTTTCTACAAAATCCAGGCCATAACTCATGTGTCCTGACTTTCACAGTGATGAGGTCTCTGTGGTTCTAGAGAGAAAATAGTAAGGATAGCATTTAGAAAAAAAAAAAAAAAAAAAAAGAAGTCAGTGTGTACTTCTACCAATCCTTAGGGAATAGGAGGTGTGTTTCTCATTACTCTTGAAGCACTGTCCTGTCATTAACAATAGCCAGTTCCCATTTCTTATCCTTAGAAGCAAGCACAATGCCACAAGGACTTGAAACACGGAGCCAAAAATGACCTTCCAATATAATCTGTGTCCAAGTCCAAAAGAGTATTGAGCCTTCACAGATCTATTGAAAGTCATGCACAAATCGCATTCTCCTTTTTCAATGGCTTATGGGCAACCGAAGGCGAACCAAAGCTTTTTCAATTCATGCAATCACCAGACACTGTTCTTTCCAACTCTAAGCCACACATTGCCCCCAAAGTCAATTTTGCAAAGTGCCACATTCTTCCTAAATATCCCATGGATTTCATTATGTATTATAAAGAACGTAGCCCTGAAGCTAATAATAAGATAGGCACCAAAAATCCGTTCCTTTTGAATTGGCTCTGTAATACTGAGTGTTAATGAACCTTAGAGAAATAAAGCTAGGAGAAGCACTTGGCAGATTTGCAGTGCACAACGTTGACCGTCTTAAGGCAGAAGTCATTGTAAAAGTCAAGAGGTTCCCGGGGCTTCTGCCATCACAACCCCAGTTTAACTCGGTACATTGGCTCTATCTGATGGTTCTACAATTGCCTTCCCAAACACAGCACCTTTTTTCTCTAAGATTGTCTCCCATGCCTCCCTGCACAACCTGCAGGTTTCGGGCAGGGGACTTGCGAGTCAGGCTCAAGCCAACAGTTGCTTCCTGACCACTGCTACTGTTTCAGACATGGACATGTGAATCCACTCAGACTGGTGACAGAGGTGGAATTTTCTGGATGCCCTGGGAATGAGGTGCCTGGGTCTTCTGAAGTGTGCTCTGAATCTACACCCCTTCTCCAACAATATGGCCACAGAGGAGATAAGCAGGGAGAAATTCATTGTTTCAATCTATAGGCAAAGGCTTATGAGGGGAATGATGAGGAAGCTACTAAGAAACTTTAATTGTCAATCAAACCTGAAGGGATGCATTTGGGGAATAAGTCCTGTGGATTAAACAGTTTTCTAAAATCTTCTGCATAGGAAAGGTCAACACAGCACAAGAGCCTACTTCCGTCTGTGGTAAAGTCATCTTTCTTCTGGAATCCTAGAAATATCAGGAGGTTTTAAAAATAATAGCTATTCTTTTTTTTTGACATTTAGCTGATCAATGTAATTTGAACTGTCATTCAAACAGGATGGAAAAAAAAAGGTCTAGGTAATTTTCTGAGAAGTGCTGAACTTAAAAGAACATACTCAAATCATATTTCTAATTTCCTTGGCTTCCATAGAAACAAAAGCATGCTCGCCTAGTAAACCTTTTATGCATGCATCTTTAGAATCGGAAACAGTGTTTGCAGAAGAAAACTAAATCACTAACTTCTGTGACAAAACTTATAAATCAAAGGGAAGTCATATATTTAAAATTATGCAAGCTTGATTCAGCCTGTGGGAGGAAGGTGGAGATGTATACAGACCTTTTGGATTCTGACATTGAGAGGGCAGCAATGAGAAAGGTTACTATTTGCATGGAAAAGCTACTTGTGTAATTAAGTAAAATTAATTATGCTTGTACAAATTTCGCAGACGTGCTGCAGATCTGGATTTTTGACTAATTAAGCCTTAATTTATTTGAGGAAACTAAACCACATAAGCTTTTATCAGAATACTCTGCCCACCCATTAAAAGAAAAGAGGTTAAAAAAAATCATAGATTTTAGGAACCATCTGGAGAAATAATCAATTAAGGAAAGCTGTAAAGGCACGATGATAGTCAATTATGTAAGACGTAAAGCCATGTTTTGAGGTTATGCTGTCCTTCATTTTCTCACAAGTACCCCTTAATTGAATGCAAATAATCAGAAAGGGCAATTAATAGATGGCTGTAATTCCCCAACTAGGTAGTGGAGCCCATTTGCCATACAATAAGAGTGCTTTGAATGGTACAAAAACAAAAACAAAACCAGAACTAAGCAAACAAACAAAACAAATGGAATTTGTTCCTGAATTGTTCTCTCATGTCCCTCTTTACAATAGTCTTCTATAACAGTGCAATCTCAGAGGCTACCCACAAGGGCAGCAGCCACCATGCCCACACCATTATTTCTAGGATGCACTCTCTCCCAATATTCATTGGGAGGGAGTGATATTGAGTTGAAAAAATCAGCTACAGATTTGGGGCTTGCAAGGGATCATAAATGTTTAAAAGATATATCTCTGTTTTTATTTACTCATAATGAGGGTGCCCATAGAGGCCAATGGAAGATGTCGGCTTCCCCAGGAGCTGGAGTTTCAGGTGGTTAGAAGCTGTCCAATGTGGGAGCTGGGAACTGAATTAGCATATTCTAGAGTTTCAGCAATGGTTCATAACCACTGAGCCTTCTCTAAGGCCCTGGATCAGGACTCCTGAGCCACTTGATAAGGGCGTCAGAAGGCACAAGCTGGAAAAAAGCCATTAAAGAGCAACCAGCCACATGTGAGTGGCCATAAAGAAGAACCCAGTGTTGCCAGTCTGGGTGCATGGGGTGCATGCTTCTACAGTGGACAGTGAACAGCAACTCTTCTCTCCCTACTACATAGACGTCCTGGTCCAATCTTCTTTATGTGGACCACTGGACTTTCCTGAAGCTACAGCCTCTTCCCCTTTCTTCTTCCTGGTTTCTCTTCTAGATCTTTCATGGCTGTCTCCATTTGGTTCCTTTACCTGTCCAGAGAGGCACATTCTGTCCTGTTCCCAACAAGCACAGCCTAGCTTCTCAAAGCTACATCTCCCCTGCCTCCTTCAGAGGACAGCTTGCTGCCAATAATTACTTAGCTCATTTAGTGGTTTGCTTCTTTATAGGACATCTCATCCACTGAACAGTTGGACTTTGCAGTTTCCCAGAGTTCTGTTTTAAGTTGAATCAGCAATAATGTACACTTATAAAATATTTGACTGGCCATAATTCTTACAGTGAAGATGACTTATGGCAATATCTGCATTAAATATGTTTTTAAGACTCCATTAGTCATTCTTTTAAAAGTGAGCTTGTGACTCTGGCCTGAATTTTAGAAACTGGACCTATTTGCTTTGGAAGGCAAATCCCTCGCATTTAAGTTTGCAATAATACCAGTTAATATCGGATGTCTGCAATGCTTTTCTTTCTGATTATCTCTCATCCCCATCACAACCCTAAAGTGCTAATATTCCAAGTCCCTTCCTGATAAATGAACAAGCAATGCTTGCAAAGTTAAGTCACGTTCCACAGTCACCTGGATTGTTGGTCACAGGGCTGTCACACAAAACCACATCTGTCTTCTCCAAATGACAAACCCATGCTGCTCCTATCTAAGATTTTGGTGTTCACACACTTGCTGCTTTCTGAAGCATCAGTTGGCAACAAAAATTCAGTGTGACTGAGGACAAGGAGACCCTAGTAGAAAAGGAGCAAAGATTCTGGGCAGTCTGGACTGAAAGTATTTGCTCCACAGTAATTATGTCTGCTGGTTCTTCAGCCTCTTCATTCCTCTGAGCTCAATAAGCAATTTGTCCCATAGGAGTGAAGATAATCAATAAGGTCCATTAGAAAACACAAAGAGAAGGCATTTTCTCAGTAAACTGCATGTGAGGCACAGTGTCAACTTGGAATATGCAGCACTCATACTCATATATGGGCAGTAAGAAGGTTCCAGAAGTGAGTTTATTTTAGGGATGTTAAAAGACCATCAGCATTTCTCATGTGTCCCGCTGCTGCCTATAAAACATTTTAACATTGCCACTAGCTTGAGGATCAAGGATTCTAAAGAATGAAAACAGTATCCTCTCAGATTATAGGACATCATGGGATGACGCGTACCAATGTTTTTAGGAGTCTCAGTTGATCATGGTTTTGTAGCTATGGTAAGTAACTACCTAACCTATCCTCTGAGGCATGGTTTCTCTTTAGTCATGTTTTTTCTTTAGTCAGGGAAGGAGATTAACTCAAGGATCCTTGTTCTAGGGTTGGTAGATAAATTAGATAAGGTAGCCCATGTTAAGTACACAATACAGTGCCTACCACAGAGCAGGCTTGCAGTCCATGCCATGCTGTGAATGACAACTGTTTCTGATACCTGAGGTAGAAGACACTGTGCAAGTGAGTAGCCAAATATTGTATTTTAGCAATAGTAAACCAAAGATTTGTTATAAGCCAGTCTCATTGCCTTAATGGAGAAATAACTTCTATTAGATGTCAAAATGGTCTTATCAACTGTGAATAAGGCCTCCAAAGGCTCTTAAGAAAAGTACCATGATGTACTATTACTTCTCTCCTGATTTCTTTGCCCTTTTAGCTGCTTGTGTTTGATTTTTCTTAAATCTCACATGTTTCATACAAGTACGATCTCTTCAAATAATACAAAGCACAGAAAAAAGTCACTCACCACAGGCCTCTTCTACCTGCCTGCTGCCCCACCAGAACCACCACTCAATGCCTCAAAGGAACATGCCCTCAGACTCTTCAGGTGCTTATATGTAATCTTACAGGGTCACTCTTGTCTCTAAGTTCTTTCACTTCTATGTTCACTTTTAGCATCTTTGCAGCTACCTCTTGAAAGTCTCCCTTATCATGCCAAATCACACCTCCCTTTACTCTTTACACTACCCACTTATTATAGCTGCTCTTCTGTGTTTATTTGTGTGACTACATGATTTTGTCCCATATTTTGCACACCAGACTGAATGTTCCCCTAGGGAAAACTGCACTTGGCATACTCACCCCTGTACCTCTGGCGAGTGATATACTCTCATACTGTTGTTAGTAATTAGCTCACAGGAAGAACTCAGCAAACATTTGTTCAGTAAGTGGCTGCTATTCATTCACTGGATTGTCACCAGATTGTAACAGTCTTGATGATGGGTTTGAGGAGGTGAGGGTTTTAAGCAGGAACCATTCATTTAATTGGGATTGGGAACTCATTTTCAAGAGAAAATAAAAAAAAATAAAAAAATCAGAAGCATAAGGCTCTCCACTACGGAATGAACAAGATGCAAATTATCCCTACTCTCCGGATCCATGCTTGCCAAGAATCAGCACGAACATCAACTGAGCATGTCTGAAACTGCTTAAGTGAACGAGACATTTATTTCTCCGTGGTCATCAGCTATGAATGGTGAAGAGTGGGCCCAAACGAGCTTGTTTTCCTATCTGTATATTTTAAGTACAGCATTTCCTCTTTTAACTAGGATATTATCATGGGTGGGGGATCCTTTCTTCTTTTTTACATTTTAGTTAGTTCTTTGAGGATTTTCAGTTTCATACCATGCTTTTTGATCACATTCACCCTCAACTCTTCCCAGATCCACCACCCTGTCCCTATCCACTGAAATACCCATAGATCAATGCTTTTCTCAACCCACAGCTGAGAAACTTTTATGTGCAGATGATGACTAACACAGAGACCCACAACTCACTAAGGTATAGAAACTAAGAGACTTCAGAATGTTCAGCCCTAAAAGTATTACACACACACACACACACACACACACACCCTACCACCTTCTGGCAGCTATTGCAATCCCTCAACTTGTCAACCCATTCTCTCAGATTCTGTGGTTACAAGTGTCTATTTTTCTACTTCCACTTGCCTCACTGTCATGAGAATTCTAGTCGTTGAATTGGGACCTCTGCCCAAAAAAATTAAGAAAAATTTGTACCCTCATCTCAAGATCCTTAATATAGGTAAATTAATATCCTTTGCCAAATTCGATAACAGTTACAGTTACCAGGAAGTAAGCCTAGAACATAACTTTTGGGACCACCATTTAAGACATCATGGCTGCCTATTCTAATCTACTCTTGAAAGAATACAGTTCCTCCATGGATAAATATGTGCTTTCTCCATGAACTGAAATAGCTCTTGGTCTGTGCCTTCAACACAGCAGAAATGATGCTGCTGATCTTCCAAGTCTAGGTCATTATGATGTTATGTCCTTCTACCTTAAGTGAAGCATGTATTCTGAAGCCCAGCTATCACACTGAGAGTAATTCCAAATTAACTCCTGGTGATGTGTCATGTGCAGGTATTTTGGCCAGGTAAATCCCAGCCAACATGTAGCAGCAACCACTTACACATAAATAAGTGTACTTACAAGATGAGTCTAGCCCCAGCATTGAGTAATCTCCAGCCTCAAAGTCCAGGTTGAGTGCTTGATATCAGGAAATAGTGAGCTCTATGCAGATGGTGGAACCAATAGGAAAATAAGTTGTGGCTGTATTGAGCCACAAAAAATTTAGGACACTTTTCAGTATAGCAACAGGCAACCAGACAATCTATTCTTTAAATAACGGAGTAAATTAAAATTCAGAATAAAAAAGCACAGCATCTTTATTCCCTAGCATTTATTATCTTGAATCTTTGCCAAAGTAGACAGAAGGATCAAGCACAGACTCTCACAGACATGAACTACACACACGTACTTCCACAGAAAATAAAAATACTTGCATCACTCCTATTCTGAGTCAGGAATTATGGGGAAACCATAGTTAAAAATAAAAACTATGTGATCTCGGATGACCTTAGATATTATGTGACCCAAACTGCATACTTTAAAGATAAGCAGAATAAAATTTAGACACAGCCACAGACCCTCTCTTTGTAATATAGGTCTTTACCCTCCAAAGGTCCATCTAGCTCTCACAGGCAAGAAAAATATTAACTGCAATCTCAGGACCTCCTCAGTTTAAAATACTGAAGGGAAGAGAAGAGACAGAGGATGCATAAAGGCAAAGATACAGGATACTATTGGTACAGTTGTTACTTCTGATCTTCCCATAACCAAATTATGAGAAACTCTCTTCTCTTTCCATTAAATTGGTTTTTGTTTCTTTCTTTTCCTAACTTAAACCCATGGCTCCAGGTCTCAAAAACTATACAGAATACCAAGAAAGCAAAAAATCTTTATTCACAGGTCTCAGTACGTGGTCCAAGACCAACCTAAGATGTAGGGTGGACTAAACCAGTTGGGAAACAAAGGACTTTCGGGGGCCATATGTTTCCCAATATGGCACCTGCCAGGCACACGTACCTATTGAACATCTGCAATGAAGCTAGCATGATTGAGAACATGAACTTTTAATGTTACATCTGAGTTCCTTTGCGTACCTATTGAACATCTGCAATGAGGCTAGCATGATTGAGAACATGAACTTTTAATGTTACATCTGAGTTCCTTTGCAGATGGTGTCTCCTCAGTCTAGAAAGTTCAGCTTGGCCCTCATGTTCTCTGTAATAATGTTCCTTGATATTTAAACTTCTCTGATTAAGTCTGATCACTTAATGCCTCAGCAAGAGAGACTGATTCCTGAGATGGGGCCCAAACTTCTGATTGGGGTTATTGGGAGTTCATAATAATAGAGCCAGTAAGAATTTAAATTTCCATGTGTGAGACATAAGGGAGGAAATGTTTCCAGGAAGATTTTCTAACATTATTTTCCTCATCTCTAGGACAACAAAAATCCAGTTTGCAGTCAATGGAAATTAGGAAGTGTCAAAGGTCATGAGCATTATCCCTATAATGGAATGATGTTACAAAGTGATTTGTTCATCATTGGAAGTGGAGTCTCTCAGTTTGACCTCAAGTGTGCAATTTGCATTCTGTTTGGCTTAGTGTCGACCAGTCCCTGCTCTCTGCCCTCCCATCCCACTTCAGTTCCCCACACTTCAACTTCCTGTCTGACACTTTCCAACCCCTTCTAACTTACTCATCTCTGGATGCCAATCCTTCCACTATCTCTACTTTTGACTCCCACTGGAAACGTTTCCTCCACCCTGTGATTCTAAACTCTAGAAGCTCTCTAAATGCTTTCTAGCTTTAGCCGAGTCTTCTCTCAGGCTTCTTTAAAAGACACGCCATTCTATCTACAGCATATCTATAGAATCATGGTGTAGTTTTCCCTAGTAAATTATGAGCTAACTATTAAAGTGTAAGACCACGTTAGGGTACTGGGGAGATGGCTTAGGGGCTGTAGCATAAGCATGAGTGCCTGAGCTCTAGGACTCCTGCACAAAACGTAGGCATGGTAGCACACACCTGTAATTTTCACACTGGGGCAGATAGACATGAGGAGCCTTGGGTCTTGCTTCCCATCTAGTCTAGCCAAATTGGTGAGCTCTAAGTTCAGTAGAAGTACTGTCTCAAAAACTAGTGTGGATACTGATTGAGGAAGACATCCAATATCTATGTGTACACACACCTGTATGCTATGTGCACATGTACATACATACATAAATAAGGTGGACAGCAATTGAGAAAGATACCTGACAAGACCTCAACACAGACATACACATGTGCTCAGGTACATACACATACCCATGTGTTTATACTTATGAACACATAAATACACAGAGACCATTTTAGTCACAATCTTTAGCTTCCACAGAACATGTGATACAATGTACAAATACTGTGCTCAAGAAATTCTTTTTTGCATATGAAATATCATCTTTATTATTATTATATTTATTAAGAAAATTTTTTATTCATTTTACATACACAAGATCCCTCTCTTCCCTCCTCCCACCCCTTTAGCCTCCCCTTCCTACCCCATCCCTCATTCCCTCCTACAAGAAGGTAAGACCTCCCATGGGGAGGTACATTTAGTAGAGGCAGGTCCAAGCCCCTCCCCCTCTCTCAAGGCTGTGCAAGGTGTCCCATCATAAGAAATTCTAATTGACAAGATTGGAGAGAGAGTTCAATGAAGTGCTTGTCCCATACGCAGGTGAACCAGCCTTCAGTTCCCCCAAGTCCATGTAATATGTTTCCCATGGTGGTATGCAGTTGCAATTCCACTGCTGGACAGCCAACTTAATTATTTCAGTGAGTTCAAGGCCAGTGAGAGATGTTTCAAAAAACAAGAAGGATGAACAACATTTAAGTTTGTCCTCTGGGTTCCACATGCATAAAGACATATATGCACCTATACAGTGGGGGGGGGGGCGGGGAAGGGAGTAGAGGTTGAGATTGATAGACAACCATTTTGATTCCTATCATTTGGCAGCAATTATAATGCCAAACTCATCCCTTGTATTGGTTGACTTATTGAAGTAGACAGATCATAAATGATGAGTACATGAACTTAATTATGAAGAGTATTTTTAATGTAGGTACTCTCAACACTCTTAAAAATGCTTCAAGGACATTAAAATTAAATATGACATTAGTGAGTCATATCCTATAACTTACAGGATATTAAGTATGAGAGGTGTTTTTGGTTTTGTTTTCCTGCATTCAAATTTCCATGACGTTTAAAATAGTATTTTTGGCAATTTTTCAGATGGATGGGTCTGAATTAATAGATAAAAAGGGACCAAAGAATGAATGTACCAGAGATGAATGAATGATGAGCTCAGCCTGGGAAGCCTTATCCTGTCCCCAAGTAATGCTAGAATGCACATTTCAGGTGGATGTTACTCACACACTTGATACGCTAACAATGTTAAATGAAAAATAAAACACCAATAACATCATTTTCTTCCATTTGCTGAGCAAATCTTTCCATTAAATAGAATAAATACCCTACTTCAAATATATTTCACACTCCATTGTTGCTTTCCTTGTGTAATTAAAATGTGGAAGGTAGTTGATTTGGGGAGGGAATACCTACATTAAAAATACTCCTTAATAATCAAATTCAAGCACTCATCTCATTTATGATCTGTCTACCTCAATAAATCAACCAATACTTCATTTTAAAAGCCATATAAAGCTCTATTAACCCATCTTTATACATTTCAATTTAAAGTGTCCGTCTACTCATAGCAGTGCCCCATTCATTTATTCTATAAGTATACTCTGTCTTGTATGGGATAAGCAACATACATGCTCAGAGCTGTGGGTACAAGACGAAGAGTTCAAGTAACTGCCTTCTGAACTTCACCTCCTAATAGGGGAAATAGTCAGGAAAATAAATAGAGTCAGTGTGTGTGTGTGTCCTGCTGTCTGACACCAGGTAAAGCCAAACACAGAGGAGGGAGTGCAGGTTCAAGCTGAGAGGACTTCAGAGAAAGAATGAGAAGAAAGCAGAACTTGGCATAACACACACACACACACACACACACACACACACACACACACACACATCCATGGGTAAAAGATCAAATGTAGGTAAGATTTTCAACTCTGACCTTGATAAGGGCAAGGGTATCCATACCCTGCTGTTCAAGTGGCAGGTCTGTACAAACAGGTGATCTTGGCTTCCCAAACCACGGTGGCTTAGGGTTTGTTTCTATGGACATGCAAGCCAGACTCCCTGGGACATGCAAGGCCTACTGGGGCAGAACAGTTCTTTTGGATGTCACTGGAACAATAACGAGCAACTTTGACAGGGAGAGGTGAAGGCTAAAGGGAAATGCTTCTCATAGGGGGACATCAAAGTCTGATGCAAACTGAAGTCACAAGTATGCAGAAAATATAGACGGACACAGAATCTACCAGTAGCATGGGGAAGAGTGGAGAAAACCATGCCTTACATAAGTCTCCTAAGGCAAGTCTGATGGCTTTGATCTAGGAAAGCCAGCAGGGGGGCATATCTGAAGAAACCAACGTCCTACTGATGGGACGCTTGACCAACTTCCATTGGCATCCTGAATCCCCAAATGATAGACTCCTCTTTCCTTCCCACTGATGTGTATCCTCATTCCCCTCTGCTTGAGTTAGTTTGACTAGGTCACAGTTCTGTGAGCCTTCCCAAAACAGATGAGGTGTCAAAGGCTTGAGTTATGGAAGGTACTGGCCATTCTTCCTGGCTTTTCCTGTTTTACAATGTGTCCAATTTACAAGTATTAGAATGCCTTCTTCTGACCCTCAGTGGATCTTTATCTTACTTTAGAGTAAATAAATCATGTTTTAGACATCACACTGAACAAATTCAATTTGTCTTCATGAAAAATAGCCCTTGGAAAATGGGCACCATTGTGTACTGATTAAGACTGTAGTCTGAGCCAGACTCTCTGAAAGCCTAACCTAGCTTTGCCATTCACCGGACTGTGTGACCTTGGCTGAGTGACTGTACTTCAAGCCTATTACACCTGGATAATACTGGTGCCTGTCTCTTAGAGCTTTTATGAATATTATGGGAAAATTATGAAGTAAATTATATACAAATTTGTATTATATAAATAGATATTCATGCATACATGATCAGCAAAACTTATGGTCTGGAGTCTGTAATTTTGGTCAACAAAGAGACACTCAGAAGAGCCATACACTACCATTATATAACATTACTGCGTACTTGGTTTTGGTGTTATTTCTGTGTATGCACAAGTGGGAAATTTACAATGACTGAACACACACTGAAAGCTGGCTCTATATAAACCACTGGGATGAAGCTAAAAATTGATAGAATATAATCTTTGTGCCAGAGAAATTCCCAGGGCAAATGGAGGCCTGGATTCAGGTCAGAAGGCTTCATGACCCACCTTAATTCTATCATCTGTAAAATGAGGGTGTCTGACCAAGAGATTCCCATGGTTTCCTTTTCATCTAGTTTTACATTTACTGGGGCAAGAGATCATGGCAGCTATCAATGACTCCTCTACCTTTTCAGTTTTGCTACTTAATAAGCACTGTGCTCAGTGACGGTGTATAAAATGGGTGATCAATACTGTACTATTTGGAAGGTCTTCAAGGCTATGATCTTAGGATTTGGCTTCTAAAATGTGTTGGCAGAAGTAAGAGTCTTCCATAGACTGACACTTCACACGCTAAGGCAAATAGCAAAGTACAGAATTGAAATATCCAAGCAGGAATCTACCTTGAAAGACACAGGGGTTAAAACCTGAGTTCTGAGGAGAAAGGTTATACAGACCATGGTTAGTCATCAATCCCTGATATTCAGGCTGAGGCTTTCTTCATTGTTCCCCAGGATATCAAACTCACTAACAGACCAGGAGCTGCAGTCAATTAGCTTGCATTCAAATTACTATTCTGCCATCTCAAACCAAGTTATTGAATCACTCTCTCCTTTTAAAGTCTGTGATAGTCTGTGCTTTAGTTTGCTCTCTATTGCCTTGATTAATAGCATATCAAAAGCAACTGGGGAAATAAGGTGTTCTATTTATGTATGTATGTATGTATGTATGTATGTATGTATTTTTTTAGCTTATACTTCCACCTCACAGTTCATCATTGGGAGAAGTCAGGGCAGGACCTAAAGCAGTAACTCAAGAAAGGGCCATGGAGAAACACTGCTTATGGTTTTCTCTCCATGGCTAGTTCAGTCTGCTTTTTCATACAAGGCAGGACCACCTGCTCAGGGATGGCACTATCCACAGTGGACTGGACCTCTCACATCAGTCATCAATCAAAAGAATAAACACAAGCTTGTCTATGGGCCAGTTCAATAGAGACATTTTCTCAACTGAAGTTCCTTCTTCCCAGATGGCCCTGACTTATGCC
Source organism: Peromyscus eremicus (assembly GCF_949786415.1). Classification (NCBI taxonomy): domain Eukaryota; kingdom Metazoa; phylum Chordata; class Mammalia; order Rodentia; family Cricetidae; genus Peromyscus; species Peromyscus eremicus. Next base: position 30,875,588 of record NC_081423.1, read on the forward strand.
AAGTTAACAAAAAAATTCTAAGATAGTCTAACTTGAAGAGGTTATAGCTTATAAGTTAGGTTCTATTTTTGAATGGCAGGAGAATCATGGAATAGATGGAGCCCGCAAAAAGACAAAAAACAAAAAACAACTATGATGATGGCATTAAACAAACATAAAGTATTTCTCCATCAGGCTGTACTCTAAACACTACCCCTACTACCTCTTACAATGGTCACAACAATTCTGTGAGGTATGTCCTGGTGTGACCTCTGACAAATAGCAGTACAGAGGAGTTTTGGAATGCATGAAAGGCCACATGGTAAATGGTAGAAGCAAGAACTATAATTAGAATGTTGCTTTGAGAGCCCGAAACCTCAACAACTACACTATTGTGTGGAGCCTCTTATGACATTCCGTTGTCAGCACTGAGCCTTCCTTTGTGATAAATGCTGCTGCTCATGCTTAACTCACTATTGCATGAGGACAGGACCCTCAAGTTAACATACAGCACACGAGCTGGTCACTTTAGCACAAGGTGAGTGAAAGTGCGGACAGTACTCAGAGAAGGTCATCCACTGCCTGTGCCAATCATGTGAAGTAAGGAGCGAACTTTGCCAACTGCCAAATCTAAGCAGAAAATGCCACAGGATACCTTAGATGGCAAAGGAAACTGTGACACCAGAGAGCAAAGACAGATGAAGGAGCCAGTTCAGAAGATTCAGAATCTGACTGAAGAGCCATATCACAAAACAACTGGGGAGAGAGGGTCCTATACAGTGGATTTTGAGGTCAAACATCCCTTTTGGACTCACTAGCCATACATCTTTCACTGAGTCTCTTAACTTCTCTGAAGCATCGCTTTTTTTTATTACAAAGGATTGTGGGTTCCTTTTTATTATAGAGATTAAAACTATTTCATTTATATAATTGTTTTGGAAATTTGATGAAAACATTTAAATGTTATGAACAGTGCCTAGGAAAGAGTAGACACTAGAAATATCAGTTTTCTTTTATAGCACAGCATGCTTAATGAAGAGTGTCTGGTTTCTGAGTGTATTAATATTGGAAAAGCATGTACTTTCCAAAGTAGAGGAGATTGAGAATGGTAGTCAGATTCTCTTGACCAGTCACAGGCACTAGGGTATTCTGCCACAATCATAGGAAAGTAAAATTAGTTGTCTTTGGATTTATTTCTAAACAAGGAAAACTCATTTGTCAGTTCAGGTTGTTATAGCAACAGTTCTTCCACAGACTTTGCAACCTTAGGTTGAGCAGAACACAACTCTGACATCAAATCAAACATCGACAGTGTTCAGTGTTGGATAAATTGCCAAGTCCTTAGAAATGTCACCAACTTCTTAGTTTGTTGTATTCTGGGTGTTTGATTATAATGTAAAATTTTTCGAACCCCTAATTTTTGAACAAGCGTATTCAAGCATATAAAATAACCACTCTTTTCGATTGATAATGTTTAAAAGCTCTTTATAAAATGGCACACTGACACCTTGTTGATTCCTGCTGCTCACTCATCTCCTGTCCTCCAGTAGAACATTGATTATACCTCGCTCTATTTTTGTAAGATCTTCATTGTCAGTAAATTACTATTTGTGACATAGAATTATAATTCTAAGAGAATATATTTTATGCTGTGACTGGTAGATAAAATATACTTTTAACTTGCAGGGCAAGACCAATTTTCTAATACTTGAGTTCTATTTGTTCAAATGCATTACTGTTATAAAGCACCAATTATGACTAATAGTGGAATTATTCTCGCTGCAGTAAGTACTTGGTGTGGTAAAGCTTTAAGTACTCTGAAATGTGGCACTCAATTTAGTTAACTACAGGAAATAGTTGATTTCATATAGATTATTACCTTAATGTCACACTGCTCTCCAAGCTCACATGTGCCCAGGGTATGTGGTGTTCTCTATATATTTGTATTCACTTCTATGAATCTTGTTACATGAAGCATTCTCTACAAGTCATATTTGCTTAATATTGATGTTATCAAATCTTGAGCTCTTTCTTTCCACCATAATCCCTAAATCTCTCCCATTTTAGAGCTGGGTGTCAGACCAGATGAAAATGACAAAAATGGGGGGATAGAGAGGTTAGCCTCCAGCAGCACAGGAGGACTTGGGTCCTCAGCTAAGCTCCATTGTAGAAGTCACAAACTATCATGCTTTCAGAGCCCAACCATCCGGCTCTCTCATTAGCCACAAACAGAAATTCTTCCAAATTATCTTTTTACCCCTCAACCCTGACATATCAACGAATAGGCAAGGTTTATAAGTTCTACCCTTTAAATGTCTTTGAGTTATTGCTCTATGCTATACCTATGTGCTTGTCTTTTTCATCTTTAATGCTGTAGTGTAAAAGCTGTTTCAGTTTATACATTTTTACAAGTTAAATTTAAGAACACTATGGCAAATGCAGGTCAATAAAGGTCAATTGTAATCACCTGGTCTTCAAACCAAACCAAACAGGGTAAAAGCCACCTCTCACACATAAATTGCTAGAAACTTTCTCTACCCCATCGCATCCTCACTTGCAAGCTCTAGATACAATCTGGTTGTGCCCTTCTCTTTACTTAGGCATTGCTCTAAATCTTGCTTGTCCATAAAGAACACCAAAGTCAGCTGGAAGTGGTGGTGCACACCTTTAATCCCAGCACTCTGGCAGAAGCAGGTGGATCTCTACGAGTTCAAGGCCAGCCTAGTCTACAAAGCGAGTTCCATGACAGCTAGGAATGTAACACAGAGAAACCCTGTGTGTGTGTGTGGGGGGGGAACAAAAAAAAAACATCAAAGTCCAAATGTATGTATTGAGTACCAGCTACAAACAGATCACAATGTGTTCCAACACATGACCTGGGACTCACAGCAGCCACATGGAAATTTACCAATGTTGCATTCCAAAGTTGATGTTGGAATACAGGAGGCAATTCTGCATTCTATAAAGAAACTGAGACATTTTCCTTCAAGACAGAGCTATGGAACACTAGGGCAACTTTTGATTATATATTTCTGAAATTTAACTGTGGGTATTGATGAATGGTCCATTCTTAAGCCTGCAGCAGTATCTCTAGCCTTGGTTTGAGATACCACATTTAACACCAGTGCCAACGAACACCACTATGAGTGATTGACAAAGGCACACAGAGAAAGTATGCATAAAAATCTAACACATGCAAGCACTTGTCCTCTGGAGAGGTAAATACAACATGCTATGCATAAAAGCAGCCACAAAGCATCAAGGTGTGTCATTTCCAGATAGTAAAGATGGAGAAAAAAAAAAAAAAACAACAGACCAACTAGCAGATGCAGCCTGAGCAAGCCAAGCACAAACATGAATTTTGTGATTCAAAAACAACATAAATATCAATGTTCACACTTGGGATTTTCCCAGGAAAACCTCACCATTTCACTTTGTTTGTATGACTCCATTTCTTTATCAATAAGGAGTTGTTTAATTGCCTGTCCATTAACTTTTGACATCAGAAGGAGAAAATGTATTCCCAGGGCAGCAGATTAGCATCTGTGACCTTCTCATTAGTAAGTTAATGATATTGATTCTACAGACTCAAATCACTAAATTAAGAAGACCTCAGAATACACACATGTTATTTTGCAACAGTCTTCTTTTCACTTGAATTTCAACAAGTCAATTCCTGATCTATATAATGCCCTGAGCACCAGAAATAAGACTGTTATCAAAACATACATATCTCTTTAAAACAAAACAAGGAAATACAGCTTGTCTCCTCTCGTTTCCATCTAACCTCATGCAATAGCAGAAAAGATTTCCCTCCCTCAACTAGAGACTTCCAGTGAGCCACAGTGATGGACAAACAGGTGTAATTTGCCTGCTATCACTCTGAGATGATTCTTGAAGCACAACTGTACTTATACATTTCAACTCTTGCCTGATGAAAGGATTCATTGTTGCTACTAAAATTGGTGAAAACGAGTACTTTCATTTTATTCTCTACTTCCTTCTGAATTATTTCCTTAAGTGGTCAAAGACTATAGGATGCGGAAGCATTATCATGGTGGAGGGAAGGCATACAAGATATCTTAATTGACAGAAATGACTCTAAATTTGGATTCTCAGCTGGAGAAGGACTGAAATTAAACAGAAGTTGGTATTCATTCTCAAGCTGAACAGAAATTCACTTGAACTTAAATGCCAGGCCATAGGATACCACTTTCCCACATTCTTTTGCTGTCTTGCTCCATGTTTCCCTTTCCCTTAGTGAGAACTAATGTATTTATACAGTTTTACTTACAATTGTGAAGTTCATGACTTTGAGAATCCAGATGGTCATGGCCAAGTTCACCAGTATTAAAATCATGAGGAGCAGGACAAAGAAATACAGGCATCTTTTCCTCCAGCCGTAAATCCCCACTTTGTATATGTGTGGCCCCTCTGAGCTGGGCATGGTGCTCCTGTGGTGTGAGTACTGTTCCTGAGGCATCTGAAATGAACCAGGCACAGAGAAGCACTCACATTAAAACACTGAGAGATGGAAGAAAAAAGCAGAGGCATCAACTGATGAAGAGATACGGCTGGCAGCTGGCTGTACATTCCCACCTTCCTGACAACTCTAAAAGTCTGTTTCCTCTGGACCAAATTGGCTCTTTCAGGTGCTCAATTCAGTCCCCTTATTTGATGCAACCTTCTTTTTTGGTGTGTGTATAAGATACCCACACATCTCTGAAGGAAAGATGCCCTGGAAACCATTTTCCAAAGAACTATTAGAATCCCAACTGTGTTTGGAAGGAGATATTCAGAGGGCCACCAAAGCCCTGGGGTACAATGTTGAATGAGTCTGAGCAAATAAATTAACCCCAACACTGCATATGTGTACCACAGAAATGACTACTCAATTTACTTTGAGAGTTAAAAACAAAAGTCTCAAAAGCAACAATTTTGCCTGCAATAGCTGATACTGAGACCTTTTCCCTATTTGAAGTTAAAAAGAGGCTTGTGGACATTTCAGATGATTGCTAAACCTTCACCCAAAATAGTGACAATGTCCTCCTCTACTGTGTGCTAATTTCCACTGTACCTGAACTGCCAGCCAAGACTAATTCTGTGCTATAAGATGATCTCACTATAACTCTCCTATAGATCACAGAGTATCATAGGGGATAGGGCCACAGCAGAGTCATCACTCACTGGTATTTTTACACATGAAGATCAATGAGAATTAAAAAGAATGCCCTGGAAACCTGGAGGATATGAGGCTTTATTTTCTATTTAATCATTCTGTGAAGTAAGGAAACATTCACAGAGTTTTAGAGTCATATCTGTAAGGTCCCTTGATTTCAATCTGCTAATTTTCAAAAATACCTGAGTGGGGATTAGAGAAGTTAACCTTCTGCAGTTGACTATAAGACTTCTGTTACAGCAAGGAGATAAATGACATAGGAATCTTGGCATATGAATCTTGCAGTTCTGACCAGTGAGACACTCTGGAGGTAAGTGCAGGGAAACTAATGATGCTGCATCTCACTTCGGGTGTTTCTCTGTGAGTCACCACAACAAAGAGTATCACTATTTATTTAGGTATGAAATGATCACTTGTTGGAAAGATATGCTCAATAAACATAACAGGGTGATATAGATACCAAGAGTTTTAATACATAGTAATAAGTTGAAAGAATGCAGTGATTACTTTGAAGAGGAACTCCTAGTTATAGACATACACATCAGAGTCAGTGGTGGTGCTATTCTAAAGGCATCTACAATCTTTTTAATTAAATAAAAATAACAGATTGTGTACCCAATAACCAGTAACACCATAGCCTACCCCATTGCCCTATAGGTAGACAAGCCTGAATGCTATTGGTCTAGAATATCCTCACTCAACCTCAACTAAGCATCAAAATCCAAAAGAAACCTAATGGTTACAATTACTGGTATCCAGTGTTAGAATCTGGGGCTCAGGGAGACCACTGTAAAAATGCTGCCCAGGGGATTCTAAACATTTTAATGCATCTGAATACATAGCTTCCCCTTGAAAACCTCTTTTCATAGTATAACTATGTTCAGAAAAAAATCTTGTAACTATCATGTTAAAAACAAGAAAGCAGAGCCCCTTGGATCATCTTCAAAAAACACTTAGGGTCCCAGGAAGCAGTGAATTTTTGTCCAACGCAATTATTGATTGGCCAGAGATTTCAAAGCCCTGTCAAATCATAAGGTTAGAATCCAGATCTTTTGCTGTATAGCTTAATGGCCTTCTCTGATTGGTATTGGGGCCTTTTATTCCCACCACACTCCCAAATCTTCAGTTTCCAACTCTGTAAAATCAATCAAGAGCAGGAAAGGCAGGGGGGAACTTCCTTGGTGAGGTTATAGTGGAAGGCACTACGAAGCAAACTAAAGTTACTACTGTAACTCATATGAATAACCCTGTACCAAGTGGGGAACTCACATAGGCTGAGGGTGCTATTTTTTCAACAATCCAAATATATTGAATTGCTAAAAACAAATAGGCAAGACAATCTTGAGTCCATCTTTCTTTTCGTTCTTTCTTAGAAAAATAATTACAGTCAAATGAATGAAGTTGAAGATTTAAGTCCTCCCTAGGACAGTCTCCTTTGAACAACCTTGAAGAGGCCCCAATACTGTGAGAACACAGTCAAATACTCCTATGGAGCTGATCATAAAGGATATTGTCAATGGAACTCATTAGACACTGTCTTTCTCTACTCTGGTTTCCTTTCCCATTGGGGCTTTGGAGGACTTACAAGTATCTTGAAGATTCAGTGAAGAGGAAACTGAACTAAGAGCTCATACACCTGGTACAGAATATATTTACATGGCTTGTAGCATCCACACAGGTACATCATTGATGGCTCTCCTGCTGTTGGAGTGTGTTTTGGAGATGTTTGTTTCAACCTATGGCATCATCAACCCACTGAACATGGGAACATGACAGTATTGACCCAAAAGGACACACTGTAGGTAAAGTGACCCATAGTGGGCAGCACGAATATGTGGAGGGTAAAGAAGAGGTATGCCAGCAGCAATGGGAAATTTTCACATGAGTAAAAATTTAAATCTACAAGTCAATTGTCATGGACACCTAGTCAAAACAAAAATTCTCTACTCTCATGAAAAATACTGAATTCACTACATATAATTACACTCTATTTTTCCTTTTGTACAGATATTACAGAAAATAAAATTAATTACAATACTTGTGTCTGCAGGTTATATACAACAGATATTCTTACATAGAATTGTAAGCTTTACATATCATGACCATCAATAATTAAAATTTTCTGTCAAAACTATCATGGGAGACAATTACCTTCCTATCTACACACACTATCTTACCTGAACACAAAATTACAGTGGTAAACAGTTGTCAACTTAAAACTGTGACCACAAAGTATTGATATGACACAGTTGATTATTAATCATTTTATCCTAGTTTTTACAATATTACCTTTTAAAAACCAATGATTTATTTCTTTTTCTCATAATTACACATTAATGTCTTTAACATAAGTTTGTTCTAAGTTTAAGACTTTATTTTTTCTAAAAAAAAAAAAAAGTCACTAAACTGTTCATTTAAGCTTCTACACTCACACATCTAAGGTCTTCCCACAGTCTCACTCCTAAAGCACCCCACACATAGCTGAGGCCCAGGCAGCATCACAGATAAGGTTGTCCCATGGATCCAGGGGAGAGACAGTATAAATATCTCATTGGATGAAGTTTCTATGCTTGAGGAAACCTAAGAATCACCCTCAGAAATGTGTGAAAGACAGATTATTTGGTCTCACACCAAGGTATTTTAATACAGGAATTCTGGGGTGTCTCATAAATCCCTATGTTTAGAAAGCCTCAAGCTGATTGTAACACTGATTGGAGCATGCCCTGAAGCATAAACCAAGACTGGACACAGAAACATAACCCAGGTACTGTTATCCACCACCTCCCCCCCAACTCCTCTACCCTGGCTGTTGCCACTGCTTCCCACTGGGCCAACATCTTCCTCTCTTCACTTTCACAATCCCATATGGTTTTTGAGGCATTTCATCCTCGGAGTTTCTTTCATAGCACCCTATTCCACAATTTTATTTAGTTTTAAAATGTATTTTTAAAGGAATGTGGCTATTTTATTGCCATCCTAAATTAATGAGCTGTTAAAGAAACAGATAACTTTAAACAGTTTTAGTGGTGCCTAGCTACTTACCAGATCATCTCCCATACAATTTGCATATACAAATAAAAACCTGGCATGATAGTCATTGTTATTAGGAATTATTATTTAACAGATAGAATAGAAACAAGCAATAGAGTTAATAGAATCAAGGGATAGAGTCTGAACAGCAGTAAATTTAATCATAAGTTCTTCATAGTCTTCTGTGTTTTCTATTTGTTTTCCTATTCTCATTAATGCCCAGGCTTTTCATATCTTCAGTTACTTGTGACAATTTCATCTACAGAAATGGTCTATTAGAAACATCTATCTTCAAATTACATTGGACTTTTATTATTGCTCATTTTCCTTGGGCCTCAAAGTTTTGTGTCCTGCCAAATTCCCTTCCTGCCTGGCATTCATTCCTGTTTTGTTTTGTTTTTATTTTCCTTTTTCTTTTTTTTCTCCTTTTCATTTAGGAGGTTGTGGGCTCAGAGTTTACTCCCTTCCTCTCTGATTGTCTTTCCTAGATATCTTCTCTGCTTCTTTCTTCAAAGATCATGTTATGACTCAATATTCTGTTTCCCTTTAGAGATGAGCACCCAATGTCATCTGTTCGTTTTGTACCTCTATGGAAGTAAAATTGTTTTATCTTCTAACTCCAGTTTCCACATCAAATTTACCTATGTAAGTATTGTTCATCCATTTGTCTGCTCATCAGGTAGTCCTGATGAGTGTTGATCAGATTGCATAAACCCTACTGTATTCTAAAGATATGATCAAGAAGATAAGTCACTCTGCATTCATGAAGCTCACAGTCAGGACAGTGGAGGGATATTGCAGATGTGTAAGGACATGAACAAGATAATATTAAGTGTCTATACCATACAACTAGTGTATGTAAAAAAAGGTATAAAATATCACTTTATAATGACTGACCACGAAAGAACTCTGTCAAGATGTGTTATCTGAGCTGGGACTCAACGGCTAATCTGAGGGTAAGGTGCAGGTAGGATTAAGAAGCATCCTAGGTGGTGGGGTGAAGGCACAGGGAGTACTCTGATGCACAGGCAGTCACGAGTCCGGCTTGAGAGAGTTAAAGCAGAAATGAGCTTGAGATGGGGTTAAAATAGTAGCCGAAGACAGAGGAGACCCTAGTGAGAAGTTTGGGACTACTGAAAAGGCAACAAAACACCACAGTGTATATGAAATCAAAATCCAATCCATAACTTTGCAAAGTATGTAGCAGCGCCTAGACCATAATAGTGATAAAATGGATAGTTGTTGCTTGATGGTGGTTGGAACAAATTTTTCTCCACCTTCTATAATAATCATATATTCAATAACTCTATAAAGGTGAATAGTCCAGACAAACAAATGTTACCCAGCTAAATATGCTTCCTATGACATTTTCTTACATATATGGGGAAAAGATCTTAAGTAGAAGTGTCTTCAAGTAACAGTGTCTTCTAGATATGACAGGACCATTATACTCACAAACTCACAGTGTCTGTAGCTGTCTTCATAAGACTTCAAAAGACCTGCACAGTTAACATTCCAGCATGGATGTGGAGGGGGTCATGAGCCCCTACACCTAGCTGAGGAGATATTGACAGTTCATGACTAGGAGAGGTAGAGACACTTTTCTTTCTTTCTTCTTTGTTTTGTTTTTGGTTTTTGAGACATAGTTTCTCCATACAGCTCTGGCTGTTTGGGAACTTGCTCTGTTGACCAGGTTGGCCTCAAACTCACAGAGATTTGCCTGCCTCTCCCTCCCAAGTGTTGGGATTAAAAGTGTGTGCTATCATTGACCAGTTCAAAGAGTCAGTTTTCTTCATGGGTGTAGCTTGTAGGTCAACTCCACTTCAGTGGATAGCCCCACATACACATGTAGGTGTATGAGCAGCACAAACTGGGTTCAGTGGGTTATTAAAAAGAAGGGAATGAAGTTGAGAGGTGGAGTGTGGTGGTGGATCTTGGAGGATTTAGGAGAGAAGTTGGGTTGAACATAATCAGAATACATCATATGTATATATGAAATTCTCAATGAATATAATATTTAAAAAAGGAATCACAAGGCAGTAGTAGTTTCCATCAGTACTTACAAAACTTCTTTATTCTGTTTCATGGAATCTTTTAACATTATGTGTATTTCTGAATATAGGCTCACCTCTCCTAAGTATTTAAAACATTCTTGAACTCCAATATCATCACAGATGTGCCATTTATTTCTTCCAATAAATGAAGAAATGAAAGTCACAGCAATGTTAAGTAGTGCATATCCTCTAACTGTAAGCCAACAAGCAGCTCTCAAAGGACAAAGAATGGAAACATGTACAGTCTTTGACTTTCCAAAACATGATCACACTAGTGCCAGGAAGGCTTTAATCCAAAGCATTACTCCACACTTTCACGAGGTTATTTTTAGTGTTCACCTGTTTACAAATTCAGTTGAATTAAATGTAACCTATTTCTCAAGTAAAAAGTGCAATAGGGTTATGTTTCCTAGGGAAAAAACAGCAAACTTTCTCTTGCTTTACCATTAGATTGGCATAAATAGCCAATGGTTAATGTTATAATCACCCATAATTTCAAACTAGGTGACTGAATACATGAAGAACTCAAAAGGTTAAATTAAAAACATGTAAAAAAAACCCAAATCAACAACTGGGAAAATGAGATAAACTGACAGTTCTCAAAAAATTAACTACAAGTGACCATTAGATGTGTGAATTTTTTTTCAACTGTTTTAAACATCAGAGAAATAAAACCCAAAAACTACACTGAGATTCTACCTCACTCCAGTCAGAATTATCATTACAAACAATGAAAAACAAATGCTTGGGAGGATGTGGGTGAATGGATCCCTTATACATGACTGCTGGTAATGTGAATTTGTCTAGCCATTGTGGAAATCATTATGATGGTTTAAAATCAAAACTAAAAATAGACTTACTGTAATGTCCAGCTGTGCAAAGGACCCTAAGTCAGCACACTACAAAAATTCCTGCATATTCATGTTTATTATGACACTATCCATAGAGCTAAGTTACAGAATCAGCCTTGGTATTACTCAACAAAGACTGGTTAAAGAAAATGTAAGGACTAGTAGAGTCTGGGCCAACCTTAGAACTTAGATGCTGTAGCCATTGTCCCTCACTTAAGGAAGCTACACAGCTTCACAGTGATGGGTGCACTTCTGTAATAAGACTCAACATCTGTCCAGACACAGGGAGCAAGCACAGGTTAACTGTTGATGCTCCTTCCTTAATATAGTTGGTATCAAGGAATTCCTTATGAAAATCCTTTATTGTCTATCTTACAATCTTTTTCTTTGGTAGATACAGAATGCTGGATAGTTAGTTCTCAGGCAAGAACACACAGCTGACATGCTTGGTGGGTTTACATATGGTGCTTTGTTATTGCCAGACGCCAGTTAATATTTGAGTACCAACAAAGTTCTTTTTAATAAGGAAAACAATCCTTTCCTCCAAAGTGAAAGTGTTACCCATAATACACATATAAGGTCTGACTTCTAATTTGAAATATAAGAATACAATAGGCTTTAGGGGATGGTATTTTAAAAAACAAAATTAATTTTAAAGGTATATTGAGGTGATCAAAGTTCACAGTCATTTTCTTTTCCTTTTTTCTTTCTTCCTCTCTTTTTCTTTCTTTCTTCCTTCCTTCCTTTTCTTTCTGTAGTCATGTAAAATGAAATGGGCCTTGGTTAGCTCTACTAATTAGGAAGAAAGGCACTAGCTAACAGTTTACTTGTTAATTGTGTTTGACTCTGTTGATCATCATACTTCTCAATATCCTCTTCCATAAGGGTGGGTATAGATGTAGGTGGAGAATATGATCAAAATATAACATCTGCTTTGATAGAATCCTGTTTTTGGCAGTACTGGTAGTTGAATCAAGGGTATCATGTACATGAGGTAAGCACTCTCCCATTTATCTACAGCCACAGTCTTTTGAAAGATTAAAAACAAAGCCAGGGTACAAAATGAGAACAGTTCTATTTTGTTATACACCATATGCATTGAAAAACATGAGCAAAACACAGATCTTGCTTCCAATGATGTCCTTGTCCCTATCTTTTTCATAGAAAGAAACAACCCAAAAACTAAAATCAAGCTGAACTTCTAACCACACTATGTACCAGTCACCACAGGTAAATTCTGGAATATAGAGGTCTTTAGAAGGATGAAAATGGTCCTATCTGTGCTTTCATCAACCCCCTAATTAAATGAGAGAGGCAGAGAGCAAACACTCAAGCAGTTGAAACCATAAGAATTAGAATTAGCTGCCAGGAAGAAAGCATGAATGGTCCCCTCACAGAGAACAGAGGCAACCAACCCACTCTGGTCACAGAAGGTCAGTCTGACAAAGTGACAACTGAGGTGAGTACAGGAGAGAAGTAGGTTTCCAAAGAGGTCACAGCAAGTTTCACATTGCTGAACAGCATGTCCAAGGCCTGGACAAGAGTGAGCTCACAGGAGAGAAAGCACCAAATCTATAGAAAAAAGCTAGATGCCAGCATACGCAGCACACACCCATGATAGAGCTAGGGGCAAATGCAGAAATACAAATCACCACATTATCGTATTTGGGAATGAGTATGATGCAAGTCAAGAGAGGTGGGATGTTTGGGTGATATCTCATCTCAAACTTTCTGGTAACATGAAAAAGCAAACCCGAATTACATAATTGTACAACTCCTGATGAGTTTTTATGAATAGCAGGCAGAAGTTCCTGTACAAGCTCATTATAGTGTTTCAAAGCTGATTGTGGCATATGAACCATTTTGGATTATCTTGGCATATGCATAGCCTTCTATTAGCTGTGTTAATTTTGTGCTTTCTGATTTAAAACTATTTGCTATTAAGTGTTTTCATTCAGCTATACAAACATTAGTCTTGGATTATTAATACCTGGCACAACTTTGGCAAATTGTAACAAACTCATCACTTTGAGATTTGATGTAATAATCAACTTTTTTTTCACATAAAATTCATTCAGGAAAGCCAATGACTATTTACAGCCTAAGAATGACATTTTCCTTTAAAATGAATATTTAGGTTAATTTAAAAGTCAGGAATTCTACATTTTAGCTTCCTGAGAATTGGAATCTATAAATTCTAAGCAACTTTTATTGAAAATTAGACAGATGTGTATGTTTAAAAGAGCAGATATTTAAGAATATGTCATCTAACTTTTAACCTCTCTTGCTTGGAGAAATCACTTTACTGGACTTTTAAAAAAATCATTCCAGAAATGATCAATACATAGAGGGGCCATATTCAATATATATGTTCAAAGCACACACACATTTGAATTTGCCATTTTATGCCAATAAGAGCTAATTTCACAGACTCTTCTAAACTTAAGTTGTCGTACTTATGTAAGCAACAAAAAACATATAGGAATCTATTTATTTACTTATTTAAGATTTTTGAGACAGAATTTCAAATAGCCTAGGCTATTCTTTAGCTCTCTATGTTGACAAGACTAGTCTTGATATCCTGATCCTCCTAAGAACTGCGATTACAAAAACCATCATAGCACTTCCTTTCAAAATTTTACCTTTTAGCAGTTGGGTGGAGGGGACTGGGAAGAGAAGGGGGAAGGGAAACTGTAGTCTGTATGCAAATAAATGAAAAAATGTTATTCAAATTAATAAGTAATATTCTGTGGATTCATGATATATGTGTTTCCTTAGATATGAAAACTGAGGCTATTCTGCATAATTTTCTACTCCTGTGTTTATTTAAAACAATAATTGACAGTTTCTACACTGTGAAGACACCAGGCAACCAGGCTGACTCTGTCACTCTCCCAGAACAATGTGTCTTAGTGGAGAAAACAAAGAAATAGTCATGGTTAATATTGATCATCAATTTGATTCAATTGAGAAACTCTTAACAGATGAGTAAAATGCAACTCTTGGTGTGTCTGTGGAAACTCATTTCCAGAAAGGGCTCATTAAGGGGCGAAGCCCCACCCTGAATGCGGGCAGCACCCAGCACCGTCTTATCCACAGGAGATAGGAGAGACAGGTATTGTCCCTGCTTCCCATTTTTCATGCTGTTCTCCTTTGTCACACTCTCCTGCCATCATGACAGAAACCTCTGAAATCTGGATCCCAAATAAATCTTCCCTGCTTTTAAGTTACGTCTGGAATTCTATCACAACAGAAAGTCTGATACGCAAATAAATATGTAACTTCATCTATATATCATTGGCTATCAACCTCATGAAGGAAATATTGAAGCAGTAGCAGAAGGATGAGGTTTGGGGCTCTGCTTGTGTTGGAGGGCTCCTCCAGGGAAAGCCCTCTGTAATGGAGGGATTGGAGGGAAAAATATGAATGATCAAGTTAATATGCATAAGGACATGGGGGAAATACCCATGGAGAAAACAGAACCAGCAAGCGTGGAGCAAGGCGTTAGGGTGGGTTCACTTGGTATGTGTGGAGGGTGTTTTCTAGATGATGGAAGGCCACAGAGAAATTGAATATAAGTGTGGTACAGATGGCTAAGAGGCTGTGCAAGCTCGTACAAGCTGCAGTCAGACTCAGCCGTTATACTGATTGCAACAGTAAACCACCACCGCAGAAGCAAGATGTGAGGATGAGATACTACATTGCTCTAGACCAGTGACTGTCAGAGATGAGAATGGAAGCCATGGATCCCTCCGGGGACAGGTGATAAGGTCCAGACCTCTGAAGATGAAGAAGGGAGGGACAAGACTGGCTGTATGTGGAGACAGTTGGGAAAACACTGCTAATGGACCCCTCTGCTACCGGGGACAGGGCATGAGAAAGCTCAGGAGTCCAAGAGCAGCTAAAGGTTCTGGCCAAGCATCATGGAGAATGAGAATGCCATTTCCCAGAAGAGAAGAGGGAGGAAGCAGAGACTCAAGGGCAGAAGGGGCATGTCATAAACAGGGGAAGAGGAATAGGTAGTTACATAAATATGGAAATGAACATACTCTCCAAAGCATTGGTGTTAACAGAGGCACCTGGAAACAGTCCTGGAATTTAGGCAGGAAACTGACTTCAGACACCAACAGGTAAGTTTCTAGCATATAAATATTAAGTAGTAAGAACAAATAACTTGCATTTAAGTGTAAATTATTTTCTTCTAATGAACCAGAAGATGATTGAGTATCATTATGTACATCAATTCTCACCATTCTAGAGAGTGAAAATGTGAAATACCACTGATGTTGCTTTATTTACACAGAAAAGTATCTGTAATACAGATGTATACATTCATACTAGTCACTATCAGACATATGAATGTGTCCATTCCTGACAGTTACTGAGAGGCTAATAATCTTAAAAACATTTCATCAATAAATAAATAGTGGACCCAAGGAATGCATGAGTATTCTCAAGAAAACCCTGCAGGATTTAGTTTTGGGACTCAGACTATCTTTTCTTTGAATTACATGCAGAGTGAGGCAAAGGCCTAGCTTTCCCTGAATACAAAACAAGGCGCTTAGAATTACCATGGAGGTGTGTGGAATGCATTTAAATGTTCACAGGTACTACCACCACTTACCAAGGCCAGGTCTTCCTTTGGGTCTTTCTGTGACATTCTTCTGTGTGTTTGGACTACATTAAGGAACGAACCTAAAGGCCCCCGCCCTGGCATTATGGCAAGTAAGAAGTAGTGATGGAGGAGACAACATAAAAATACAAGTATATTTTATTTTTGATGGAGGATGAATGAGTTGAAGGAAAGATGAAAGGATAGGGTAGCCTGATAAATGTCGTATTTGAGCAGAGACTTTGAAGAATGCCAAGAACTGTTGAAGATTTGGTTTTATAAAGTAATCAGACTTCATCTGAATATGATATTCGATATTGCAAGTTGAGGACCAGAGATGAGTATGTAAGAACACTCTTGAACAGAAGTCATCAAAGGCCTGACAGTAGGCTTAATTCTGTCCTCTGTATATGCAAAGGAAGCTATGTCCATCTATCATGGCTACCATCTGGGGAATCATTTCAGCTCACCAGGCACCCAGCACTGCACAGGGCTAGTACTTTCTAAATCCTCATAGATATTTCTGACAAAAGGACAATCACAGCTAAGCCCCCAGAGCTTTCCTATGGCTCAAGAACCAGGATGCACCATAAGGTAATGATAAGCCAGACTCACACACTTCAGATCGGAGAGTGAGACCCAAAGCTTGAAGGTTTTGTGGATGACATGAAGTACTCATCCTTCCCTAACAGATGAGAAAAAAGTACTTTCTGGGATGGGGGGGTGCTGTGGTGTGCAGGCACTTAATCAAGGTCACAGAGTATTTAGAAGTAAAAGTTGGCTAAATAGAGAAACAGTAAGTTTCCCAGAAATTCCAGGCTTCAATCTTGCCCATTTGAACTCTTCTTTCATTTCCCTGTCCTTAAGCATTGCATGCATACCTTCTGGTACTCAAAGATGCATCATGACAAAACTTTCAGCTGCCTAATATAAAACATGTATAAATTATAGCAAACACTTGCATATGCTCTGATATGCTATAGATACTTCTAGACTTTTATTTAGTTGTTTTATTAATTTTTATTTATTCTTCTCTCATACAATATATCCCAACTGCAGCTTCCCTACCCTCCACTCCTCCAAGTTCCCCCACCTCAGCCCTGTTTCCCAGAAAAGAGCACTCCTCCCTGAGACATCCACCAAACAAGGCAAAACAAGAGGCAACCCAGTAGGAGGAAAAAGGTTCCAGGCAAAAGAGTCAGATACATCTCCACTCCCACTGTCAGGAACCTCCTCCCAAAACACCAAGCCTCCCTACACAACACCAAACCCAAACCATAACACATATGCAGAGGGTTTGGCACAGACCCATGCAGGCTCCGTGGTTGCTGCTTCTGTCTCTATGAGCCCCTATGAGCCCTGCTTAGCTGATTTTCTGGGCATGCTCTCCAAGTGTCTTCCACTGAGGCCAGCCTGAATTCAAATTAATGGCAATCCTCTTGCCTCATGTCATCATACCTAGCTTTAAACATTTTACTGAAATGATTTAACCCTTAGAGCATATAATCATCAGTATCTGGGTTAGACATGCAAAGTAACTGAAAAACCGGGAGGTTTAGTAATCTTCCCAAAGTCACTCAGCCCATTAAGACAGTAAGGAAGGCAGCTTGTGGGACTCCTAACAGTGGGGCAGGAGCTGTCTCTGACACCTTTCAATGCTTTTGTGGCCCTTTCCCTCACACTAGGTTGCCTCAACCAGCCTTAATAAGAGGGGTGATGTCTAGACTTACTGCAACTTGATGTGCCATGTTTGGTTGATACCCATGGGAGGCCTGCCCTTTTCTGAAGAGAAAATGAAGATGAATGGATGGGAGATGGGTAGAGGGGGGAGGAGCTGGAGGGCAGGAGGGAGGGAAAACTGAGGATCAGTATGCAATGTATGAGAGAAGGAAAAAAAAAGACAGTAAGGAATAAGGAATTCCTGGTTGAAACCTGTTCTCACTTTGTTAAAATGCTCCCAGATATACGCAAATACCCATCCAGACCAGTATGACTAATTAAAAACTAATTGAAATATAATTTGAAATCACCTTTGTTAAAGAAAGGAGCTTAGTTCTACCTCAACTTAATATGCCATTTTGGTTGACACCTATGGGAGGCCTGTCCCTCTCTGAACAGAAACAGAGGAGGAGTGGATGGGGAAGGGCAGACGGGAGGTTTGGGGGAAAGAAGAGGAGGGAGGAAGGGGAAACTGCAGACTGGATGTAAAATAAACAAAAAAGAAACTAATTAATAAAAAGAAAAAGATAATCTTTGTTAGAATTTGTCAATGGATATTATTAAATTTAAGTCAAAAACAGTATTTGATCAATAATATTTGACCATATATAATTCAGTCAGGGTATACTATACGTTACTCTAAGAATAGATATTGTTCTCATGGGAAGTAAACCTTCTCAAACCCATAAATTTTTACAGCATCATGAAAAACAGCTCCAGCAAATGGATACATCCTTCTATAGTGATTTGGAGGTTCCATAAAATTATCATTGATTCAGTGGATTCTCCCTTGACAATTGTTTAACAAATATCTTCAGCTATTACCTGTGATCCTGGATGCCAGAAACGAAATCTGTAGTCTAAGGAGATGTTCATCTCATGTTCAATCATTTGATTATATATATATATATATATATATATATATATATATATATATATATATATATATATATATATTAAATATATATATATTTAAATTTACAGGCACAAGCATGGCAGTATGAGTTACAAGTTGGGGCAGGAGAGTTGTCTCAGTAGTTAAGAGCACGTGCAGCTTGCTGCTCTTGCAGATGACCGAGGCTCTACTCCAACCACCCACAACAGGAAGCTTCCAACCACTTGTAACTCTATTCCCAGGGAATCTGATAGCCTCTTCTGGTCTCTGTGAGTACCTGCATTGAAAATGGTATACATACATTCACATACACATAAAATAAAATAAAAAGTTATGTCTTTTGTGATGTACTCTGTATCCATGTTATGAGTTGGTGTACACATTCACAAATGCATATATGTCTATCAGGGTACATCCACTGAATATATGCAGATGGTATCCAGAGAGCTCAATGGGTTTTAAACATCTGTGCTTATTTGAAAATAAGACAGGACATATTTCTATCACTCTCAAAATTCTTCTCATGCTCTTCCTTTAAAAAATATTTTCTTTAAATTATGTATGTTTGCATATATATTTATGTTGGGGTATTTGCATGTGAATATAGATGCCCACAGAAGCCAGAAAAGGGTGTTGGATCATCTGGAGCTGGAGTTACAGGTGATTGTAAAGTACCTAACATGAGTGTTGGGAAACAAAGTCAGGTCCTCTGCAAAAACAGTACTACTTAACTACTCAACCATCTTAACTACTGAGCCATCTCTCCGACCCTAGATACAATGATTCTTCTGATTTCTGCCATGTTTATAGCTTTTAACTCCAGCTGCCATTCATGTGAGAGTTTCTATGAACAATATCTCACTGTGAGTCTTCTGCTCCTAGTCACCATAGTAGCTTTTTCTTCCCTCTTCAATAAGATCCTCAGTCCAGCACAACCGTGTTCATGTGGAGAATTAAAGCCATAACTTAATGGTACCTTGACTTTCATCCAATGAATACCACTTCAGGAGAACTGAGAAAGGGTCCTTTGAGTTACTGTGTTCCAGAGTTCCATTGAGAAACTCTGCCGAGGCAAACAGAATTGAGCCATATAAATTCTCACTCACTGATAGCACAAATGAGTGAAGGAGGCATGTGCCACTCAAAGGAAGAATAGCTGCCCAGAACTCATCTGCCATGGTGCTATGACAAGTGAGACCACAGACACATATCTTTTGTTTTAATGAATCATCTAGACATTCGGATTTCACCTGTTATGTTAGGATGTAGCTAAGTAAATGAATAGAAAAGGGACAGTGAGTTAAGCATGGCTATAAACAACCATGATCCCAGAACTCGGGAGCCTATGCAGACAATCAGCAGTTTGAAGCCAACCTGGGTTAAAAAGTTAAGATCCAGTCTTAACAAATCAAATCAAAACAAAAACACTTTGTGAGCCAAAATGAATTTCTAGAACAGCATGCACGTGGATTATGATTTGAGGATCCTCAGTATGTAATATATTGTGGGCAGCTGTTTTACATAGAGGAGCAAGGCCACAGTCCTTTCTAAAGTGCACAGTCTACCTTGGAACTAATGTTTGTCATGACATTGCCAACATTAGGCTGTTCAGACTCAACCTCTTACCTGCGCTCTGTTCCCTAGTGCAAGGCAGATGATAACTGTGGTGACCACATACTCAACAAGAGAGAAAACAAAGTAGGGGTGTGATGGTGGCACTAAATAATGAAAGGCAAAGAGCTAGAAAGATATTAACAAAAGAGAATAAAGAAGACAGCCATAGGGACACACTGGAATGGAAGAACAGTGCAGCTCTGCTCCCAGATGCTCTGTCCTTCAGCAATCTTCTCTCATGAAATACATCATGCCCAGTCCACATGCCCCATCAGGTTTATTTTTCCAGCAGTATACTGTCTAAGCATCTGCTTGAGGAAGGCAGCTCACCGCACCACTTATTAACTTTGATCTCAGTGAAAGCAGAATTAGTGGCTGACCACTTCAACCTTGGCACGCAGTGCCAGGGCCTCCAGGCATTCCTAACACATCCTGTGGAAGTCAGGGTGTTCACAACTGAGTCTGATCCTATCAGAGAAATTGGAAATGTGTTTTGCACAGAGGGAGAGTCTCTGATCCCTGACAGTATCGTCTTTATCAGGGTATTGTGCTTGCTTTCATAGGCACCACTGCTTTATTGGTTAAAACCAGAAGAACAAAGCAATTGTATCCACAGCCACCTACACACCCCCAGCATTAGCACAGCCATCAGCAAAGAGCTGCTAGCAAACCAATCTCCTAGGATTTATACACCAAGTGAACCATGGTGACACAGTCTTCTGAATTCTGCAGGCCCAGCTGAGAGTCAGGTCAGGGGCCACAGCTTACAAGGTTTCCTTTAGAGGAGGTGGCTCACATATGGCAAGAGGAATCTGAAGCAATAATGAAGACAGTCACCTTTTCATGTGGCAGCAAAGGTGAAGTAATGGGGACAATGAAATCTGCAGAGAAATTCAGAGAGAATGCACCCAGAAAGGAAACTATGCAATTCAAAACATAGCCTTCTCCCCTCGCTGGTCATCTCCAGTCTTTATCATGATCAGGCTACTTCATGCTTTCTGAGTTTATCTGGCACCATAACAATTAACATTAACCATGTGTATGCCTAAATCTGTAAAATTCCACATAGGGCTTCGTGCTAGGTGTATTCTGCATTCACAACAAATTGTGAGGCAGATGCTGTCAAAGTCCATTTAAAGACTGGGACATGAGGCCCAGGGTGATAATGAAAGCTGCATAAGGTCACAGAGTCGGGATTCCAATGGAGCCTGGGCTCAATTCTCAGCTTTACTGTTCTTTTGTTATGGCAAGGTCATTTTGTCTACTTTTATTTATTTGTTGTGCTCCCTCTCCCTGGCATCCACTCACTTTCTTGCTTAGATGACTGGATTAAAGTTCAGAGAAATATGTTTTTGTCAAATAGAGGTTAATTAGAGTATTACAGAGGAAGATAAAGATGATAGCATGGGTAAGGGTGGATGGAGGGATGGATAAAATACTTTAAGATGTCCAGATTTGGGAAAGCAGATGAAGAGATATTCTTGAAAGTGGAGAGCCTTGGAATTGCAGAAATCATAGATTTTGAGAAGCACAAAGAAACCACAAAGCATGGGCACCCTTCTAAACCTGAGATCCAGAGAAGAATGGAGCCAAGACCTTCTAGAGATCTCTACCGACACTGTTTATTCCACTTCCAAAACCCATTTCTATGCCAAGTTCCACCATCACCTTCATACCTGGCTTCAAAGGCCATGAGGAAGCCAACAGGCTCCACAGTGCACAGAGGTACATTGGGCTCATTTTGAAGATTCTTGAGAGAGAAAACAGCACCCAAACAGCCTCGGGGTAGAGTGAGTAAAACTATCACTCAAGACATTGTGTCACATCTTTCCGACATTTGCAACCAAAACCATACTAATACTCCTGCAGTAGGCAAAAGTCAAAACAGGATTTCACAAGCCCTGTTCTTGACCTGTAGTTTGACTTGGCTTGAATAGAATCCAAGGGGGAGAACTTTCAAAACTCAGAATTCTCTAACTTTCAATTCTGACTCAGTAGTTTTTGAAAAGTAAGGATGTTGGTGGCTTCGGAGGAGTCTTCTATTACTAAGACCCCCTTATACTGTTCATCTGTCTAACATGGCTTCTAAAGTGTCACTAAGCATCATTATTTAGTCAGATCACATAAAGAACACTCACAACCCATACTTAGTATCAAGAACCCAGAAGTGTTGTCTCTGTGCACAGGACTGCCTGTGCTTCTTAGGCAAGCGATCCTTTCTGTGGTCTTACGGCTTATGTCTTTACAACAGAACTTATAACAGAATAAATGGTTCACTTGGGTTAAGAGTTCAAATTTGTTTGGTTCTTCTTTTGAATGTCAGGAACTTATGGCCAACACTATCTGTGACCTAACTTATAGACTTCCTACTTTTAGATTCTAACAATACTCTGACTTGCATCAATGGTAAAACAAACAGACAGACAGACAAATAAATAAATAAAAGCCCTTCACCTCAACTTCAGGTTTCTATTCAAGTCTCAGAGAGTGAAAGACTGGCCAAAGACAGGCCTTGAAACATTACTCCATAGGCCCAGTGCCTGACCAGCAAGCTTTTGACTCAGCTCTGTTTGCGTGCTTTGAGGCATCATGGCAAAGACTATAATGAAGGACACTTCTTCCTGATTTAAGGAGCTGGGAGGACAAATAACTCCCCTTCATGCTCTGTTACTGCTTTCCTGGCTTGTGCATGACACTTAGAAAGGAAAAGAGGATATAAAGCCTATGTGGAAGCAGGGGAACCAATTATCCCTGCCATAGTCCTGGCTTTCTATGTGTGATCTACAACTATATGTTTGAAAAGAAATCTTTTAAGACTTAGATTACTATAAGCAGGGTTTGAAGGACTGATGGCCAAATGCAACCTTCACTGACCTAGCTTTCAAACTTCCTTTTCCAATGAAACCTCCTGCAAAATCCCAATGTATAGAATAAATTAATGCATCTGGGCTCCAGCAGAATAGTGTTTCAAAGCCATTCCAGAAGCCTACAGGAGTTCTCGAAAGTCAGACCTGTCAGGAACAGCATCTCTCAGGAGTGTCTTCTGCTGGCGAACATACAACTCCCTAGTTTGGGCCCTTGGATTCTCAAGCTTAGATCAGTACTGCCCCTATTAGAACATCCTCTTGTTTCAATAAGCTCTAGGTCTCAGACTGTCAGTTATACTGCCTTTGGACTTCCCACTCTGAATGATATCACTTTACTTCCTGGGGATCCAGCAGCAGATTAATGCCATGGGAGTTCTTGGCTTTCATAGTGTTGTAAGCTAATTTCTATAATGAATATATCACTTGCTGTTTGTCTGTCTAGTATCTATCATTCATCTGTCCATCATCCTATCAATCACTAAGTATCAATTCTAACTACTTATCTCCTTAACTATTCCTTCTACATATCTATCATCTATCTATTCTACCATTCACTTATCATTTCCCCCTCCAAATATAGCTACCAACCTACTTATCTACCATCTCTCTACCCATCTCTCTTATATATCTCTGTTGATTCATCTACCTACACATTCTATCTTATTACCTATCCATTCTATATTCTTACCTCTCCCTATTAATCTATCAGTGTTAACATTTATCTATCATGAATCTATTCTATCAATCGCCTGTCCCCTCTCTCCATCTCTGTGTGTTTATGTAGCAATCTACATACCTACCTATCATTTCTCTCCGTGCATATCTTATCTATCTATCTATCCATCTATCTATCTATCTATCTATCTATCTATCTATCTATCTATCTTATAATCTATTTCTATATCTATTTGCTTACCTATCTATATTATAATCTATTTTCCATTCTCTTTCTCTATTCATGTCTTTGTAACCTGTCTTCTAGCTACCCTTTATCTATATTACAATCTTCTATAGTCCTGTATCTCTGCAGAAAAAAAGAACATTTTTTTTCACTTAAAAAAAGCATATATAGCATGGTCTTCTCTTTCAAAACTTTGTTTTAATAAAGTAGGTCTAGCAGAGCCTGGAATAGCTTCATCCCAGTAGTCACTTGCTCATGTCCACCTGGTCCCTTCACTCAAGGCTTCTGCAGGAATAGCTCTACAAGGAACAAATATGGGCTAAAATAAGGCCCCAAGAGCCTGTTCTCTCCTGCTTAGGAAATGTGAGCCCTCTGGGTAATGCTATTCTTATAAAATGTGCTTTCTGATTACTTCCAGAAGGCACCGCAGGCAGGCTGACCATAAGGTCTTCCCTTGTGAAGAGGGTAAACCAGCCTAGTGCACTGAGGCCATGATTTACCTGCATGTGAAGCCACGTAGAGCAGTGTCTGAAGGATTCTCATAAGTGTGCTAATTTCCTATGCAGAGATCTTCTCCCTCCGTGCTCCATGCTCATTTTGCCCAGCCCAGTCCTTACAGGATTCACCTCTGCCCAGCATTCTCTGTCTTCTTCCTCCTCACATCCCTTTCAAATGTCAAGAGAGCTTAAGTTTCCCTCTTTTGAAAAGAAAAAAAAAAAAACAAACAGTTTCTTCCCAGTTTGGGCACTGCTCCGCACAATCCTGCAACCTGGAGTTGCTATGTCACGCCTCTTTCTGCAGAAAGCTTGACACGAACTAAATTTAGAGGGGGATGACATTCCAGATCACTCTCTGTCTCTGTTACTGGCAATGGGTGCTTGGCTGTGTTTCCCATCAGCACCAATCTGCCTGGGCATTAGAAAAGAGAGCTATGGTCCATCTTGACTCCTAACTGCCCTCCCTTGACATTAGGGAGTCTTGAAATTCTTTAAGCTGCCCCACCCTGCCCTACCCCATCCAACTCTATCCCTCCTGAATCAGAGATGAGGTTAACAAGGAAAACATGTGTGAGCCATCCTTCAAGACTGAGAAAGCCAGCTGTCAGTCATATACGGACTCTATCCTCCAACAACAAAACTACGGGGAAAGAAAGTACTAGCTGATAATCTGAAAATTTTACTACCAGAATGACCTGCCTACCCATCTTAGGATGGGGAGAGTGAGGCATCCCAGAATCTGCCCTTCACTCAGCCCCCACCTCTTTGAGTACTAACAAGCTGCCTGTCAGGGGGTTCAGGACTCTGAATTAAACTCACCCCATCTTCTAAGAGTAGCACACATGAGGTCTAGTGGTTCTTTGCTAAGAACCTAGTGTGCAAGGGCTCCACCCCTTCATCTATTTCCTCCAGGCAGGCTCTTGCCCAAGTCCCCTCTGGGGAGCACCCCTGCTGCCATAGACTGTGCAGGATGGAGCCCTACAGCAGGAAGGATGAGCTTTAGTCCAGACTTAATCTTAAAGGCAGTGGCACTGTGGGGCTTGTCTTCTAAATACGAACACAGAAACGAGTAATATCAAAGTCTTAGGAGGGCTATTATATGTATTACAATATGGCACATATGTGTGAAAGGAACTTAAATTGAAGAGTAAAAGCCGAGGTTTCCTCCTGCTAAAATTTATTCAATATTTTTAATGCACTATTTTTAGTTAGGTGAAAATAAAAAGAAGTGGTCGATAAAACATTCACACCATTTTTCTCTATTTTTAACAATGATTTTTTAAAATAAATTACTGTTTTCTACTATGACTCTATTATCTATTTTAGAAGTATGTATTAAATTGCAGGTTATTTCTGCCACTGAGTAAAAGGGGAATTGCTTACCAAAGTAGAACAGCCTATTTAGGTAAATATATTACTGCTGTTCAAATCTCACATAAGAAAGTCAAAATCACATATGAAAATAAAAGACATGAGGAACCCTCCTTACCCACACATCTGTTCCAAAAAAAAAAAAAAGTGTTCCAAAATAAAAACTTCAAACTCTGATTCCCTCCAAAAACAGAGAACTGTCTCCTGCTTGGAACACCCCCTCTTAAAAACCCTTGAAGCATTGAGAACGGGAACATTTTCATGAGAGATTATCTCTGCAGTCAATGAAGTGTCTGGTGAAGCAGAAAGGGAAACTTTCAGGCTGCTGTGACAGAGGGACAACAGGAGGAATCCACACACTTTTCCTTCCCCCATGGTGCTAGCTGTGGAGATCTAACTTTCAGAAGTGCCTGGGCACTTTCAAACTCAGACCTCCAGGGCCATTGTGGGGCAAACAAAGCCGAGAACCACCCACTCCCTCTGCAGAGGTGGTGGGGCTGAAATGTGTTAATTAACACATACACACGCGACCACCCCCACCCCCACCCCCACCCCCCAACAGACACACGCCCCACATCCCAGTGTTTGTGAACAAACACCAGACAGGGCTCAGGAAGCTAGGCTGGAAAGGCAAGAACTGCAAGGTCCCCTACCTCTCCTCTGCTTCCCAGAGTGTCGGATGAGAGTCCCCCGTGGTCCTGGGGAAAGCTGAGAGGCTCTGCTGGAGGCGGCCACTCAGCCCGCCCATGTGAGCAGGCCCTGCCTGCGCTCAGAAGCTGCCTCAGTCAGATTTTCCAGCCGCACAACTGCAGCCAAGTCCCTGCCCATGCCTGAAGAATTTCCTGAACAGCATTCCCGTTCGTGCACTGCCTGCTTTGAAACTCTACTCTGCCTCTACTTCGATCCGGGTTTGTCAAGCCTAGCTACTGGGCTGTCTCCAGATATCAATGGGAAACACGTGTGTCAAACACAGCCTTGCTTCCTTGCTACAGCACTCATGGCGTCTGCTGGGCTCACACTCACAGAAAGAAGGCTGCTTCTCGAAAGGACTTGGATTTCCCAGCCGTTCTCCACACAAGCTTTGCTCTGGGTACTAGATGCAATAGACAAGTCTTTTTTTTTTCTTCTTCTCCTAGTTCCACGCTGTCTCTGTACTTTGCCTGTTCCACGTGGAATCCCCCACAGCCCGGGTTAGCCCCCCTGCACTCTGCTTCCCCTGGTCTTGATAATAAACTGACTGCAGCTGAGAGATATAAATTCTAACTTCATCTCACTCTCTGGATCTTCCTAACTTTTTCTTAAAATTTCAGTTGCTGGGGAAAGCAATATTTTTAGCGTTTCCAGTTCTTTCTTCCAAGTTGTCCTCCCCACCTGACTCGTGATGCATTTCTGCTGCAACTAAAAATGATACAATTATTTTTCTCAGACATTTGGAATACTTATTGCTCTAAAGCTGTGCAGGTAACATGGCACTGACTGTAACATTTTACATGCCCTGACAACTGTGTTAAGGTGACAGGAAAGAGGAAAAATCTGGGACCAGAATGCACCCTACCTACAACAGTGCAGCTACAATTTTCGTTTTTCTAGGCGGCACTCCCTCAGGATGTTCTGGGTGCCTCCTGCTGCGTTTTGTGGTCTACATTTCACATCTTCTCTTTCCTATCATAAAACAGGAGAAGAAAATCTCAAAACACACGAGCTTCCAAATGGAAGCTACCTATATATAAAGTAAGCTAAAGTAAAGTTTTCAAGTTAATGTTCCAGAAAACAAGTTAAAGAGCATTTGGTGTGAGGTTTTTGTTTGTTTTCATTCTTTGTTTCTTCTTCCTCTTCTTCTTCCTTCTCCTCCTCTTCTCCTCCCCCTCCTCTTTATCCTCCTCCCCCTCCTCTGCCCCCTCCTCTTCTTCTCCACATTAACATTTAAATCACATGCATTAGCAACATTTTCTTTCTTTTTCTTTCCTTCCCTCCCCCCATTTATTTTTGTCTTCCCATTTTCTTGACAAATTTTAAAACTATTTTTATGTTCTAGAGGGGCTGCTGTAAATACTAGGATTCACTGGGACTCAGATCTTAGCATCAAATTGTGGTGAAGCCTTTGAGCATGATTAAGTTTTTGCCTTGGGATGTACTGTGGGCATTTGAGCAGGCATCTCTCTCTCTCTCTCTCTCTCTCTCTCTCTCTCTCTCTCTCTCTCTTTCTCTCTCTCTCTCTCTCTCTCTGTGTGTGTGTGTTATTCAGGCATATGTGGTCAGACACACCCATACATCTGAGGTCATCATACAGCAATTATAGAGCCAGAGAACTTAGAGACTGTCCAATACAAATAGTCTCCGACCTTCATCTTACATAGAGAAACCCAAGCCTAGGGAGATGAGATGATTCATCTGGAGTTGCAAAGACAGTTAATGCCACAGCTCATGCTTGGGAAGGCCTTCTGGGGCCCTGTTCTGTGTGCTATCTCTACTGTGGTATATTCTGGGCAGGTGATATCACCCAGCTTTCAGGGAAGCAGCCTTCAATTAGATCTGAGCATAACCTTCCTTCTCCTCTAACTAGCTGTCCCCACTGTAGGCTCTGAACAACGTGTTTAATCATTCTGGGCCTTGGTTTCTTCGACTGTGAATTGAAAGTAATATTTGAATCTACTTTGTAGAAACGGTTACTGATTTATTGAGGTAATCTGTATGATGCATATACAACAGTGCTTTAAAATCATCTAAGTTTCTTTGTTATTTTAGTAGAGCAAAACCCAGACCCTTTCTTTTATCAGATTTGTGTCCCTAGATATTTTCTGCTGTCTAATAAAGGCATATCAACTCAAACACAGGAAACTACCCCAAAGTTCAGTTGGAGCAATAAACCAGCCACCTGACTATCCTTCATTTATTCCCAAGCAGAACACTGGAGTCTTTCCTTCAGGTTAAACTCCTAGGAAAGGCAAACATTGGAATCAAACCCACTGTGAGTCACATGAGGCAAGCCAAGTGCCATTCAGAGAATTAGATGCTCCCTCAGCACTAAGAGCTCAGAACAGTAGTTCTATAAAGAGAAGGTCATTGACAGTTGAAATGCCCATGTTCAGAAACAGCTCTATTCCCAAGGACCAGCAACAACATGAAATCCCCATACTGAGAGAGAAATCATTCAGAGAAAACAGCTGCTACAAATCTTAAAGAATTAGATGTCTATTTGTGGGTTTCTACTGCCTTTGTCTTAGAGGCGGTGGCACCCAGTGCTTAATGAAGCCACATTCAACCTCCTCTGAGAAAATAAAAGATCGAGTTCAAGTAGTTCTTAATTTTGAGTGATTTACAAATGTTTAAATTATTAAAGACAGAACAGCTCACTGGGAAAACAAGCTCACAACATTTTATTTTCTTAATTTTTATGTGTTGAGTTTTATGTACCATAATACAGAGTAGGAGCACCCAGTATGGCACCCAGTAAATGCTCAAATGACCTAAGTGCAGCTAGTGTTTAATACTAGTGTTTGGTTTGCAAAGGACGGTAGATCTCATTCCCCAGTTGTCTTCTCTTACAACTTCTCATCCTCATCTGTCAGTTCTTGAATTGCCTTTGATTGCAGCAGCAGAGAGAAGTCATTCAAATTAGCCAAAAGAAACAGAGGGACAATGTACTAAATCAAGTACGGTAAGTCCGCATGCAGTCCTGGAAGCATAACAAGAGTGAGAAGGATGCTATCAAAGCTCTTCCTTCTCTTCCCCTAAGCTTCTCCTGGCTGGAGTGTCATCTTTCTTCTCTCCACTGGGGAGTAAGACATTCCCAGCTGCCTCTCTCTCACTGGGAAAAATCCAAGATCTTTTCCCAAAAGGGGCTGTACTCCACCAGGTCCATCTTGATCTACATGATTACTGCCAAACCTGTCTCTGACTGCAAGGATGGGGTTATCATATCAGTCATATGTGTCTCACATGGTACACTGGCAGGCTAAGGGAAAGGAGTCAGATCTATAGGTTCCACACAGGTTGAGTAGAATTAGCAAGGGATTGAGAAAAACAGAAGGTGCACTAAAGTGCTAGGCAAGGTCTGGGGAAATGGATTAGTGGGTAAGTGCTTTTCCTGTAGAAACATGGGGTTCTGAGTTCAAATCCCTACAGCCCATGTGAAAAATCAGCCATGGTCCCCATGTGCCTGTTACCCTACTGCTTGGAGTTGGGTAGGGTGATCTCTGGGGCTTGTTAGCAGCCATCCTAGCTTCAGGTTGAGGTAGAAACCCTGCCTCAATGGAGTAAGGGAGAATGATAGAGCAGGACAATGAATAACATCCTCCTATAGCCTCTGCACCCATTACACACACACACACACACACACACACACACACATGAATGCATGCATACATGCACATATGCACACACACCAATACCAAAAAAATAATAAAAATAAAGTGATAATCTATGAAAGCAATGAAGAGAATAACAGCATATATTAACATCTTTCCCACAGGAAGATCTCTTGGAATAGTATGAGGCAATATTTAGTCCAAAGATGGAAAAAATAATTTATCATGTTCAAGCCAAGACCCTTGAATTCAACTTAATTAAATGAGTAGCAAATTATTGAGGGAGTATCCTGATGCCCTCTTCCATTTGACGGTTTATTTTACAAACAGTCCCCAGTGAGGAGTCACACCATGTTTGGATCTGCAGAACCAACAGGGCAAATACAGGGCCACTTTCCAATGGCCAAAGGCAAAGTAACCAGTTGGCTTTGAAGAGAAACTTTTGTGTAAGAATTTTGTACTACTTATGGCTCAGTGACAAACGAATGACCAACACATTGTGAGAATATCTTTATTGGCAAGACATACTATCTAAGCTAAAGTCACTTCCAGTTTTTAAAATCCAGTTCTGCACATGGGACACAGGGAAGGCTTCTCAAGATCACTCCTTACCTTGAGAAGGAATTGATACATGGATAAATTCAAACACCTTTCTAAAAGCAATTAATTTAACAGCATGGAGAAAATGCTGCTATAGTTGAACAGTCAGCCCCATACATTTTTTCCCCTTTTCACTATAAAACCCTGGTCAATTCTTTGAAATTTCTTGTTGGTCCATAATTTCTCCTAATGTTATAGCTTACTGAAAGTAAACTCTTGAAATACTACATTTTTATTTGGAAATAAAATTTATTGATCAATAAAAATGGTCCAGACTCCACGATAGCCAGAAATGAGAAAGAGCCATGTTTGAAAAATCCATAACATCCCTTGTCTCTATTTTTACAATATCAGTACGGCTTGGAACAAAACCCAACTGTTGAGTGCAAGAATTCCAAATGAAATATAAACCATATAAATAACAAGTGTATTAACTAAGAGCAAAGCCTCAGAGACCTAACTCTTGGATCTGGGAATTGGTTCAGTGAATAGAGTGCTCATTATGCAAGCCAGAGGACCTGAGTTCGGATCCCACTACCCATGTAAAAGCAGGTCTTGCTGTGTATGCCCGTAATCCCAGTGCTTACTGGAGTGGGAGAGGGAGGTAGAGGCAGGTGGATCCTGGGGACTCGTTGGCCAGGTATCTAGTTGAAATGTTGAGTTGGTAAGATTCAATAAGAGACCCTGTGTTTAGTGTACTCTTGAGAAATAAAATTTGCCTGAAGATCAGAGGGCAAAGACAGCCACTAGATTAAACATTAAGTCCAGGCAGTGGTGGCACACACCTTTAATCCTATCACTCAGGAGGCAGAGGCAGAGAACCGTCTGGATTTCTGTGAGTTCATGGCCACACTGGGCTACACAAGATTAATCCAGTCTAAAAGAGAAAGAGAGCCAGGTAGTGGTGGCACACACTTTTAATACCAGCACTAGGAAGGTTGAGGCAGGAAGTGATACGACTGGGCAGAGAAAAGAATATAAGGCAGGAGGAGACAGGAACACGGTCTTTCAGGCTGAGGAGTTAGTGAAGTAAGAGGTGGTGGCTGTGGCTTGCTCTGCTTCTCTGATCTTTTAGCTTTCATTCTGATATCTGGCTCCAGATTTTTATTATAAGACCATTTAGAATTTGTGCAACATCTGGCACCCAATGTGGGGTACTAACCCATGACCCTGAGATTAAGGGTCTCATGCTCTACTGACTGAGCTTTGAGCAATAAGACCCTATCTCAAAAAATAGAGAAATGATTGAGGAAGATATCCCAACATTAACCTCTGGCCTCGGCATAGGCAAATGCACTCCCCCAACATGTGCATGTGCACGTGCATGCACACACACACACACACACACCTTGCTCCAAAATCTAGCCACTGTAAACTAAAAATATAAAAAATAGTAATATTTCTTTGCATTTTTTTAGGTGTTTTGAGAGAGGGGTTTTCTCTTTCTAACAGCGCTGGCTGTCCTGGAATTTGCTCTGTAGACCAGGCTGACCTCCAACTCACAGAGATTCATGTGCCTCTGCCTCCCAGGTCCTGGGATTAAAGGCGTTTGTCACCACTGCCTGGCTTCTTTGCATTTGTTAAAGAATGTCATACATGAGTGCTAAATCTACATCATTTCTAACCCTCTCTCTTCCTCCCCAACTCCTCTCATGTTCCTGACTTCCTTCCAAATTAATGAGCTCTTCTTTTTAAATTATTACTGTTATAGACACACACACGTGTGTGTGTGTGTGTGTGTGTGTGTGTGTGTGTGTGTGTGTATACAACATGCTGACCATGTGGTGTTGCACATATGTGTTTGTGTTTAAAGCTGATTTCTTGGTAGTGGATAATTTATCAGGATGCTCATCCCTAGAGAATACTGGTTCTTTTCTCCCAGCAGCTTTTTATTGCCTGTAGCTCTTCATCAAGGGTGGGACCTTGTGGTATTTCTCCCATCCATGCTGACATGTCAACTAGCCCTTTAACTGGTGAATGGGCAATAAAAATGTGGTACAAATACACAACGGAATTCTGTTCAGCTGTAAAGAAAAACAAAATCATGAAATTTGCACGTAAATGGGTAGAACTAGAAAATATTATAGTGAATGAGGTAATCCAGATCTAGAAAGAAAATTATCATGGTGTATTTATTTCAAAGCATCATGGTCACTAAGTACATGACAGAGACCACACTGGGCAAACTCATAATTCACTAGGAATCTGAGATTAAATAGTTGTTGCATAAATGTCTACAACTTCCTTAATAATGTACAAAACTAGCAATGAAAATAGCATCACTTCATAGTCTATTTGAAAAGAAAAGAACTTTTCAAAAATTAAAAAAAAATTAAATCTCACAAGTGGCTGACTACGGAATTTCTTTGTTTGGGTTTGATATTTGAGAAAACTTTATTACTACCCTCTCAAAAAGTATTTACCTGCACAGCCATGCTTATTGCATGTCATTCACAGTAGTTGGATTATGGCGCCCATCCACAGCTAAACTAAATAAAAGAAATGGGGTTTTATTCAGCCATAGAAAAGAACAGAAATATATCATTTGCAGGCATATATACAGCACTGGGGTCACTGCCTTCTTAATAAGATGTGTGTGTATCTTAGACACTTTCATCCTGACCCATCATCATCAGTAAATTGGACTGGCAGTCCTCATGTGACATTATAATATGGTCTATTTTTGAGTTATCTCATTAGTTGGTATTTACATGTGTTCATAATGTAAGTATGCTTTGGTAGCAAGAGTCTATATTCAAACTCAACTAACACTCACTCTTAATTTCCCAAGGGCTTAATTATTACAATTTAATCATATGATTTATTTTAGGGGTTACATTTATAAGCTTGAATTAATCGTTGCAGCTATGTTATTTAGAAGTATGCAATGCAGTTTACTTCTTCCATAAGATGATGTTCAGTGCCACTTCAAAGAGTCATTCCTTAAAACTAATTGGATCCAGATGGCCAGAATCACTCATCTGGGATTTGCATCACTTCCTGTGTCTTTGTCTCTAAACATTTTCACTCAGCAGACACTTTACCCACTCAGCCATCTCTCTGGTCCATGAGTCAGCTTTTTAAGGCTTGACTTTTTACCCAATGTTGGTCTCATACTATGAATGAACTGTTCAATTTTTTTCATTTTTCTTTGGATAGTATGGCTTTCCCAACAATTGTATTGAACCAGCTATTGTTTCCCTATTGTGAAGCCATGATATCTTCGTTAGTTGATTGTCTTCCTTGTAGATTTATTTCTGGCCCTCTACTCTGTTCCATGGTCTATGGGTCTGTTGTAAATATTAGTACCATCCTGTTTTGGTTTCAATAGCTTTGTGATATAATTTAAAGTCAGTATATTTGATGCCCTCAGCTTTGTTCCTCTTGCTGAAGATTGTGATATGGGAGCTAGGAGTGGGTTAAGTACCTCATTGCAAGCATGAGAACCTGAGTTCAATTTTCTAGCACCCACATGTTAGGGTGCACACCTGGAATTCCAGTGCTTAATTGGTACAGGGAGATCCCTGGGGTTTGCTAGCCAGCCAGCCTAGCTTAGTTGGAGAGGTCTGGGCTGACTGAGAGACTGTCTCAAAAACAAGCAAGACATCAGATATCAATAGCTCATCTCCACATTCACAATGCACATATGCAGATTAGTTATTTGGGGTCTTTTCTGGTTTCAAACAAATTTTAAGACTATCTTTCCTGTTTCTATGGAAAAGGCCATTGTAGTTTTGATGGAGATTATGGATACTTTAACAATGTTATTTTTTTCTAGTCTGTGAACACAGGGCATCTTTCTTACATGTTTGTGTTGTCTTAACCTTGTTTACAGTTTTCAGTGTACGAATCTTGTATGTCTGTTTCCATTTGTTTATTCCAAAGATTCTGTTCTTTTTAACATAATTAGAGATGGGAATTTCCTTCTTCCTTTCTTTTCTTTTCTCCTTCCTTTTTAGGTAGCTCATTGCTTGTTTGTAAAACTGCAATTGAGTTTTCTATATTGATTTTGTATTCTGAAACTAATGAATATGTTCAGTTTCTTGAAGGTGCCTTCGGGATTTTCTATCTTATACAACCATTTCATTCACAGAGATAAATTTCTTCTTTTCTGATTTGAACTCCTGTTTTTGTTTTTGTTGTTTTGTTTTTTATAACCACCCTGGTTAGGAGCCTTATAACCAACAAGGAGCTAAAATGCAAAATATTTAGGGAATGTATACTGTTTGATAAGAACGCTCCCAAACAATCCCAAATAGAAAAGACTAGAACAGAGGTGTGTCTAAAGTAGACAAACAAATGACCAACGGATACATTAAAACATGTACCACATCACTAATCCCCAGGGAAGCACAACTGAAAATCACAGTGAGCTTCTGCCTCCCACCTACTAGAAAGGCAGTCAGCAAAAAGACGAAAGATCCCATTGGGGTACCAAGGGAAGCCTGTGCACTGCTGGTGGGGATGTAGACTGATGCAGTCATTGTGTAGGATAGCAAAAGGAATCGCACAAAATCCAACACTCCCAGATCTGTGTATACATCTAAAGAAAACCAAGTCAGGCCTTTCAAGAGACACATAGACACCCATGTTCTTCAAAATATCATTCACTACAGTCCAGATATGAAAACCTAGTATTTATCAATACATGAATGGATAGACAAATGAGATGGTTTGAATAAACACCACTTAAAGACTCCTGAGTTAGTCTTGATCCCCATCCTATAGTGCCATCTAATGGTGGTAGAATCTTTAAGATGTAGGGCCTAATGGAAGGAAGTTAGGTCATTGGTGACCTCAAAGGGGATTCTGGGATACCAGCTTCTTCCTTTCTTTGTCTCTGTCTCTCTTGTGCTTGCTGGCTGCCTTTGAGTAAATAGCCTCATCTTTTGCTTTGGACTCTCACCATGATATCACCACAGACTCAAACCATGGGGGAAATGAATAATGAACTAAACCTTCTAAAACCATGGGCCAAGCCAAGTTAGGCAGTACGTATCTGCAGCCCTTTAAAAGATGAAGCAGAAGGATAGCCTGAGCTCATGAATTCAATACTAGACTAGGCAATATAGCAAGACTGTATTAAAAACAAGAAAATAAATCACAAAAACTCAGCAAAGAAACCTTTCCTGATTTTACCTTAAGTACCTCAGGTAGTTTGTCACAGTAGCAGAGTAGACATTATAATAATTGTTACATGATAGAAGTAGAAAAGAGGGAGCTGGAATTTACCCAAAGAAGTGATGTCCATAGTGAGAGTTCTGTTGGATTACAGAGTTTAATATAAAAGAGTGTTTATAGAGTAGTTAATTTTAAGTCAAATAAGTTGAGGTTAAATTTTTATTTACTTTGTTTTATTTGATTTGATTTATGTTCTGTCTAATGACGTCTTTACCAACCAGTATAACATCTGTGTAACTCTAATATCTTGTTTTTGTTAACTAGATCTCAGATGACAGAAAACTCAAACCACCTTCTTAATTAATATAGCTTTGATGCCTTGAATATCGAATCTTTAAAGCTCAACCATCCAATGATCTTCCTCCAGAATAACCACTTGCTTCTGTTTAATTCATTTTATATTGTTGACTAAATCTGTTTTGTTCCTAAGGGTTCTGTTGCATGTAACTCTAGGGCACTTCAAATGCCTCGCCACTAGTTCAATGGCCACAGTTACAATTCCTTGGGACTTCAGGAAATGTGAATCAAGGTTTTCAAAATGAAAGAAAAAAATGCCTCAGTGCTCAGTAGGAGAAAATCAGGATGCCATGGTCTTGGTTGTATTTTATACACATTTTCATAGAAGCCAAAAGGAATAGTATGTGCCTAGGACAAGCTGAGTTACATTAATGGGGTATTCTAATGGTAAATTTGGTGTTTATATTGGTAATATAAACAATAAAACTATCATTGCCATTTTTATTTAATAAGAGACAATAGCAACAGACCAAAGCCTCACTTTCAGGAAGCATAATGCATCATCCTAGGCATGTCATGTAAAACACATCTTTAGCTCCAAACACTCAGAGCATTTCACCCCTCAAATCTCATTTCCCACAACTGTTCTCAGATGCTTGAATTTTGTTTTTCAGAAAATTTGGCTTTACTAGATCTTATAATTTGTAACTAAAATTGGAGACATGGACCCTTTCTTTATCAACATAATATTTACATATAACCACAGCAGCCAATGGTTAGTCAATGCCCAGTGTGTGCTAGGTATGTTAATTACATCATCTGGCTTTCCAAAGTCTCATATGGGGCCAACTCAAGGATTGGCACAATTTTCTGTAAAAACCAGATAATGAATATGTTAGGCTTCCAAACTGTGCAATCTCTCTCATAAGCACCACATTCAACTATTACAGATTTAAGTACCTGGAAAGAAAACATAAATGAACAGCATGTCTTGTTCTGATGTACTTGTATCTATAGACACCTACATTTAAATTCCATATATCTCACATTATAAAGTCTTATTTTTTGTTGATTTATTTCAGTTATTGAAATGTGTAAAACTCATCATTTTTTAAAGATTTTATTTCATTTTATTTTTTTTCTTTTGATTTTGGGATTATAATACAATTATACCATTTCTGTCTTCCCTTTCCTCTCTCTAAACCTTCCCACATGATTTTACTTTTTAGATTATGTGTATATCTCTCTCTCTATGTGTGTGTGGGGGTGGGGGAAGAACATATACATACAGGCAACCACAGAGCCAGAAGAGAGGTTAGGATTCCCTGGAAGTGAAGTTACAGGAAGTTGTGAGCTGCCCAACACGGTTGTGTGTCAGGAACCTAACTCAGGGTTCTCTTAACCACCACGAGTCATCTCTCTCCAGCTCCATTCATAGATCAAACCTGATAGAAATAGATGGAAATCTATATTTTTGTCTGGGGACCCTAGATTTCCAGTTTCTAAGCCATCAAAATATTTTGAGACCAAGAACTGAAACTCAGAGGGGCTTAGTTACCAGTCAGGAACTACCAATAGCGTTGGCCCCTCTGGCTCTTCACTCCTGTGTTTGTTTCACGAGCCTTCCTCTGTGTGAACACTTATAATCAGTGCAAAAGCTATAATCTTCCTAGCTAAATTCCTGAACTCCTGACAAATGTGTGCCTTTTTCCCAAGCTCGTGTTTGTTTCTTCCTTATTGTAACATTTACTGCAATGCCAGACTATGGTCTTCAGTGTGGGTTTTATGTCATTTGGAAGAGAAATAATTTTGGCAATTCAAAACTAATAAGTTATACTTGTGTTTACTCATTGGTCCTAAAAATGAAAATATGTAATCTTTCCTAATGTTACTAATATACTCTAAAATAAGTAAATAGCTTTTTATGATCATAACATTTTTGTTATTAAATCTGACCAAGACTACTGAAGCCAACCAGTTCTAGAAAATAAGAGTGGGAAGAATGGAGTGATGTTAGAAAGGAGTAAGAGATTGAGGTGCCTTTTAGTATCTTCTTATATGGCTAG
The DNA here is from genome assembly GCF_949786415.1 of Peromyscus eremicus. NCBI lineage: Eukaryota > Metazoa > Chordata > Mammalia > Rodentia > Cricetidae > Peromyscus > Peromyscus eremicus. The sequence continues at coordinate 30,913,548 of NC_081423.1, forward strand.
GGGTGGAGGTTCACAACCTTCTTCCCTCCATGCTTGAACATTGATTGCCTTGTTCTTGTATAAGTTTTGTGTAAGTAACCAGAGCTGTGCATTGATGAGTGCAATGGTCCTGCTATGTCCAGAAGAGACTGCCATGTCAACCAGTCCTCCTCAAACTCTGGCTCTTACAATCTATTGACACTACTTCGATAATGTTCTCTGGTCCTTGAGAAGAGGTGGTATGAAAAGATGTCTTGTTTATGGCTGAGTACTCCACAGTCTACATTTTGACGGGTTGTAAGTCTGTATTAACACACAAAGAAGCTTCTCTGAGAAGGACTAAGAGTTATACTTCACAGTTTTGCTAGAGGAAGGGAAGCCAGTAGTAGGTGCATCATATTCCAGTGGATGCCCCATATCTACATGTATGTAGATGTCAAGGTTTGGACTTAGTTGGTTAATTTTTAAAATGACGTGAAGTTGGAAGGGAGACATGAAGAAATCTGGAAGGAGTTGAAAGAGAAGATGTAGGTGGGGAATATGTGTTAAATATACTCCAAGCATTATGAAATTCTCAAAGAAAGGATTATACATCTTTTTTTTTCTTACCTTTGGCTCTTCTACAGGACAAGAGAAATGTTGTCAAAGAATCAAGATATGTTTCACATTTTTCTAATGTGAGAATTCAAATATCATGAATCAGTTACCCATAATTATTTGATAAATGGACATAAGGCTAGTCTACAAACCTTCAAGTTATAAAATAAGGAGAGAGAAGGGGGAAAGAAAGAGGGGAAGAGTATCAAGGTCATATGTAAAGTATAAACCTCCCCCCACCATCCCTGGTTTTGCTTTAGTAATTTCCTTTCCTCATAATCAACTACACACCAAAATATTTAATGAAAATTCTTCTAGAAATAAGTAGTATTTAGGTCATATGTTGCATGTAGTTCTGAGAAGTAGGATGAAATTTCATAGCACTTTGGTTTATTGCAGTGTATTTTTCATTGTATTTTGTTGTTGTGAACATTTTGCTGTTCCTATTTGTATATAAACTTTATCAAGATATACCTAAGTAGGAAAGAGTACAGTGTGAACAGAGTTCTATATTATTCACGATTCCAGGCATGCCCTCCAGAAGGTAAAGTAGGCTACTGTGCGTGGATTGAGGACACACTGCTCAGAGGAAATGAGTTGGGGAAAATGTCAGATAAATCAAAATCAATTCATGGTGGAAGAAAATAACTGTCCAGAGTTATTTGTAGTCAAATGAAATTGCTTGATTTAAAAAAAAATTATGGATGCTCATGGAATTGATTGGTGAGAGTTCAGTGCTAAAGCTAAACAGGACATTTCTATCACCCTATTGAAGGATCAGGGATCATTAAAGAAGACTGGGAGGAAAGACTGGGGGACAGGTAGAAGAGCTGTGAACTGCCGTCTCCTGGGTATGGCACAGCCAATGCAGTCATCACCTAACTGCCACTGTGGCTGCTGGAATAGTTCTATACATGACTGGGACTATAAACAGTCAATCATGAATCCAGGAGGGTGTCACATGGTAATTCCTCTTCCTGAGAAATTATTACACACAGATGGATTCTGGAGGAGGGGCTGTCGTTGTCCTCAGTCGTATACCCACTGAGGCATCCCACAGGCTTGAATGGAGAGCTCAAAGCCCATCATCACATGCACAGATGACGCTGGGTAGAAAAAACAAAAAGAAAAAACCATGAAAGTATGAAAGATACTTGTAGGGTTTGGGCAGTGTAGGAGGATTAGAGAAGATGTGTGTGGGGGGGTGGGTGGTCTCAGGAACCAGAGTGTACTTTATATATGTCCAGAGCAAATCCAATAAAAGTTACACACACACACACAAAAAAAAAAATTAGTTATTCCTGCCCAAATCTGTGAGGAAAATGGAACTATTTTCTCTTACTGGGGTTGTTCTCTTAGTGATGATGAATAAGACAGTGATAATAATTCCAATTAATTTTCTCCAGCTAACTCTTCACCTCCTATCATGTTAGGTATTATTCTTGTGTTATGTAATCTTTACAAAAACCTTATGATTTAAGCATTGGACTTCTCTCTGTTTCTGTATGAGGAAACTGAGGTACAGAGAGGTTAAACCAATAGCCCAAACCACATATTGGAATAGTGGATAAGAGACAAGAGTCCTATTCAGCTCTGGCCTAGCTGATAACACAATCTGTATCTTTAATTGCTATGTGAGACAGCTTCTCATTCCTATTAATGAATATAAAATTGAAGTAGAGTGGTGTCATGATTTAATATTTTATATAAGTAATGGCCTAATGGAATTTTAATAGCACTTTATAATCTATAAAATGCATTTGCACAGGCAATGTTTCACTTGGTTTCAACATCCCCATATGGTACTTAAGGGTTGTCTTTCTGCAGGTATATGAAACAAAGATATTCATATTCAAACAAGGCAAATGATTCACTGGAGATCACAAAACTGGCCAATGCCAGTTCTATCTATGTATCTAGGAACATGTATGAGGGGACAAGTAATTACTTCCATACAATTGAAAATTGGGGTCAGAATTCTAACTTCCCAGACCTGTGGCCAACATGCAATTAGTCAACTTACATGTATAAAAGTATGAATGCAATTCTAGGAAAGTACTACATATCTCAGGAGCAGTCCTGAAAGTGTAGTGAGGATTTGGACCCTTTTCATGCCCAGAGGAAATCAGAATAATTAGCAGTCTCTACAGACATAAAGCAATTAAAACCCCTGTTGGTGTTTGCCTTTCTGTTGCTGTAATAAGCACCATGAGCAAGAGCAACTTGGAGAGGAAAGGGTTTATTTTATCTCATAGGTTATATAGTCCATCATTGAGTGAAGCCAAAGTAGGAACTCAAGGCCGGAGCTTGAAGCAGACACCACACAGGGGCATGCTTACAGCCTTGCTCCTAGGTTCATGTTTATGTAACTTTCTTATACATCCCAGGTTCATAGTGAGCTGGACCCTCCATCAGTCAGCAATCGAGAAAATGCCATCCAACCATGACATGTCCACAGATAAATCTGATAGAAGAAATTCTTTATTTGAGATTCCTTCTGCCTAGTTGTGTCAAGTTGACAACCAAGATTGGCCATCACAACTCTTAGGTGTACTACTTACTAATTTCAAGAAATCACCAAACATGGAGTTAGGCAGAGACACAGTCAGTCAGTTCTGATGGGTAAGAGCTGTCGCCAGTATAGAACACTATTTTCCAACTTTCTGTAAAGCAAAAACACTGACTGTTGCTTAAATCAGTCAGCTCAAATATAGAAACAAAATAGAGGAGATTTTTGATGTGTGGAGTAGAGGAGCACACTGTCCTGCATAAAATGGCTGCATAGCTTCTCTCTCCTGTGCAGCTATCTATCTATCTATCTATCTATCTATCTATCTATCTATCTATCTATCTATCTATCTATCTGTCTAAAGAACATATCCAACTGGGCCATGTTTTAAGGTCACCATAGAATTCTCTATTTTAAAATTCTATAATCTGTGATATAAGGAACACATTTTTCCATTTCATAGTCCTTTAGAAAATAATTGATCCTACATATTTACATTATATTTTTGGAAATAATTGGATTTCTATTCCATGTAATACAGGGGAAATTTAGATACATTGAAAAAATACAGGACCATAGTTAATAGGAGACAAGATTAAACTGCCTTCTGCTTGTGCTCAACAACCACACTGCCATACAGTGATAGCAAGTCTTTCGTGGTGTTGCTTATGGATCTAGCCTCGAGAAAACTCATATGAAGTGCCAGACTTTAACACCACAGGGAAGCTAGTCTCAAGCAGGGAGAGGAAGGTAGCAGGTGTCAGAGCTATGGAGAAAGGAAAACACTTCTTAGAAAAAAACGTTTTATAGCCAGTACAGCACTAAGTAATTAAGACACCAACTCACTCAAGTCTTACCTTTACAACCCTGGGTTGATCTAACACATTCACTTTGCAAATTCCTTGGGGCTTTTGCTAATTCTGTTCCCCTAGTGGAAGTTCCTCAGTTCTTCTTTCTGCTCCATCTTACCTAGAAGTCAAAATGGTACTTTTCTCTTGGCAGTTTCTTCTCTAGCTGCTCACATTTTTTTTGTATCCTTGCTTACTTAAAGGACCTCTTAGTTCAAGGGCTGCAGAGATCGTCTCATGCTTTAGAACAGTTGCTGCTCTTGCAGAGGAACTGGGTTCTGATCCAAGCACTCATATGGTGTCTCACAACATCTGTAACTCAAGTTCCAGGAGATCCAATGCTCTCTTCTGGCCTCCACAGGCACCAGGCATGCACATGGTGCACAGATATGCATGCAGGCAAACACTTTTACACATAAAATTATATTCATTGAAAGACCCAAATGTACACAGAATTACTAATGATTAATGCCCTATGAGTTTATTGTGTTTGGGTCACTTGCTATGAAACAGAATTTTCAAGAGCAATACAACATTGTCACTCTCCCATTTTAATGCTAGATTGCACTGTATTTGAAACATGTGTTCTCACAAAACCAACTTATCCATCCACAATTTTTAATGAGTAACTACAGACAGCAAGCTGGAAAGTTGATGGAGTAGGAAACAGTAGAAAACTTTCTTCCCAGCTAAATTTTGGTTTTACTGACAGAATATGTCTGATGTAAATATTTTATAGTTAGAAAAAGCTTCTAAGCAACAAGAGAAGAGCCAGATAATAAACCATTCTTAAGTTCAGTCAGTTTTAGTTCATGATACAATAGCAGACAACCATCTTACAAAATTACTGGTGCCTTGGTAGGGAGTTAGCTCTGCATGTGTTTTTGTACCAGCTTGCAAGAGCTAAGGGTGGTAAAAGGGATTCCGGCTTCCTGATGTCAAAGAACTGTGTCTGACTACTTGTGATGTCAGAGAGGCAACAGCAGCTGCTGCACCTGATCCAATGTTGCAAGCCCTGACTCTAACTAATGTCACTTCTAAGGGACTTACAGGACAAATGTTTTTTCTCAATTCTTTGCTACTTGTATGATAGAGGAATTGAAGACTATAGCATTCAACAGCAACTGTACACACAAAGGTGAAAGAAAAGCTACTATACATGTGCAATGGGAGCTGTGGGTTTCCAAAAAGTCCTTACATTGATACTTGAGGCTAATCCTTAGCTCATAAATATCCCACTATAATAAAAAGGAGCAAAATAAAACAACAACTATTTCAATGAAAACCTCATTGCACCACCGGAAGAGGAACAATCCAGTTTTCAGAGTTATATGTGATTCAAACATTTTCAACGGAATGACTATAAGATACACAAGCAGCCGGGTGGTGGTGGCACACGCCTTTAATCCCAGCACTCGGGAGGCAGAGGCAGGTAGATCTCTGTGAGTTCGAGGCCAGCCTGGTCTACAGAGTGAGATCCAGGGAAGGTGCAAAGCTACACAGAGAAACCCTGTCTCAAAAAAAAAAAAAAAAAAAAAAAAAAAGAATAAGAAGAAAAGATACACAATCAAACAGGGAATCTTAGCCAATTCCAAAGAATAAGTCGATGAACAAGATACCATTTTTAAAAAATATCTGATGACAAGTCTATTGGACAAAGACTTTAAAAACTGAATTTAAAAATTCGGGGAATTTAAAAAAGTTAACAGACAAGGTTAACAAAATATGTACGAAAAAGAAAAGAACCACTAAACATAGAAGATTTAAAAATAAACTAACATGAAACTAGGGAACTTAAAAACAATTTGAAATGAAACATTCGTTTGAGAGATTCAACAGCAGATTTGAGCCGGCAGAAGAAAGGGTCAACTCATTTGATAAAACACAATAATAGAAAGTATCAACTTTGAGGGCCAGGGAAGAAAAAGAAAAGACTGGAGAAAAGTGAAAAGAGGCTCAGGGCCCTTGGAAACACCAGCAAACAGATGAATACACTCACTCTAGGAGCCCCAGAAAGAAAGCACAAAAAGAAAGAGAAAGAGAGGTCATCTGGAAATAGTAAATGCCGACCACCACATTTTTCATGAAAAACTAGAATATAAACATCCAAAAGCTCAATGGGTTCCCAGGTAAACCCCATGACACAATGGAGACACACCATTGTCCAAGTGGTATAGGCAAGAGCTTAGAGTTTGAGGGCAGTAATACAAAGGTGACCCACCACAGACCCAGGATCCAAGGACCATTCGTAAAATCACAAGATTTCTTAGCGAAAACTTCAGATACCAAGGAGCAGCAGATTATACACTGCATCTCAAGTTAGTTAAAGACTTGTTTGTTTGTTTTCTACATTATTTATTTTGAATCACAAAGGATAAAATACTAAAAGTTTAAGCACTGTCAACTAAGAAAATTTCAAGAGTGGCAAGTAAGAGTCATATGTTTTATAAGCCAATTTTAAAGTAAAAGAAATTAAAAATTTGAAAGCTATTACTTGACATTATAAATAGAATCCCCAGGATAATTGCAAATAAGCAGGAAAGGAATACACACCAATTGAAATAAGGAAGGAATCAGAGCACTTCACTACATAATACCAACTAATCTCAAAGGATCACAATAACTCAGAAATGAAAGACAAAGGTGCTATAAAGCAATGGAAAACAAATTGAAAAAAAAAAAACTGTTCGGTCATCCCTTTCAAGCAATTACTTTAAATATAAACAGCTTAACTTCCCCAATCAAAAGATCAAGGTTTAATAGATTTAGAAACCATTATCCAGTGACCCTATAAATAAGATAATCACTCTAGATTGAAAGACCTCCAATATATTTAAAGTAAAATAACTTAAAATAAGGTCACAGGCTGGAGAGATGGCTCAATAGTTAAAGCACCTTTGGTCTTACAGAGGACCCAGGTTCAATTCCTGGCACCCACATGGTAGCTTACAAGCATTTGTAACTTCAGTCCCAAGGAATCTAATATCCCATACTGACTTTGTGTCATAAAAAAAGGCCTATAGTATAAATATGTACATGTAGACAAAACATTTGTAGATATTAAATAAAACAAATATGTCTAAAAAAAAACCCTTAACACAAGGTTTCATGTAAATAGAAACCAGGAAAGAGCAAGGTTATATTAACATCAGAAAAATGGATTTTAATTAAAAAAATACATCAGACAAATAACATTATAAATTAATACAAGTTTTTATACAGGTTACAGCAACCAAAAATGTATGTACTAAAGCTAGCTCTTGAAAATATAAAAAACAAAAAATGGACAGGATTGAAGAAAGAGGTAGCTGTAATAGTTGAGAATTTAAATAACCTACTGTCAGTAGTAACCAGAACAGGACTATCCATAAGTGAGGTAATATAGGACTTGAGCAACATAAGCTATGCCTTGAATATGGTTTGTCCACCACACACAAACAAGGGTTGTACAAAGAGGTATTCAACCAATAAGGGTTGGTCCCCATTGCAGATTTAGTACCATCTCTACCAAAGTTCCAAAGACTTATTTCTCATTAAATAGGAAAAATCATTCATAATTCTTATGGAACCTCAAAGGATCTTGAAGAGAGAAAACCATCCTAACAAATAATAAAACTGAGACTTCATATCTTCTGCTTTTTAAGGCTAATAGCCAAACCAAAATAATGAAAACAGTATTGGCATGAATACAGACATGTAGAAACATGGATTATGGGAAAATCCAAAAGGAGAAAAAAGAAAAGAAAAACCTCCTTGTATATATGCCAAATAATCTTCAAGTGGAAAAGACAGCTTTCCAACAGATGGTTCTGGGAAAACTGGGCATCCACATGTAAAAGAATGAAATGGACCTCCTTGTACTGAATACCATAAAGAAAAATTAATCCCAGGTGTCTTAGAGGCTTAAACATAAGAACTGAGACTGTACAACTCTTGGAAATATAGATAGAATGTATACAGAACACCTAAAATGCAATAACATCAAGTCAGGAGATTTTTAAAGGGTGCAAAAAACTCCAATAAACACTCCTCCAAAGAAGATACACAAATGCCCAGCATTCATGTTTGAAAAGCTGCTAAGCATCACTAAAGATTAGAGAAAGTCAAATCAAAATGACAAGAAGTTGCTTCAGCTCCTAGGAGGGTGATTATAAAAGACAAGTATTGGTGAGGGTGTACAATTAGTACCTAATTTGTATTCTTTGTACTCTGCTGATGGGAATATAAAATGGTGCATCCACTGTGGAAGAAAGCATGGCCGTTCCTTTAAAATTAAAACAAGGAATTATGACTTGCTCCAGCAATTCCCTTTCAGAGTGTGTGCTTAAGTCTCAAGGAAGTAACTGTATGCTAATGTTCACAGTGTTTACAGCAACAAAAATGTGGAAGTAACCCAGTGTGTATCGAAAAGTAAGTGGATCAGAAACTGTAGTAATTGATTCACAGAAATGTTGAAATAGACTGCACTATGGGAGAACTGTAAGACATTTGGATAATTGAAATGAGGCAGTCACAAATACATATAGAGCCACTCATATGATATGCTACATAGTCAAAATCACAGAAACAGAATTGGAAAAGTGGTTATCAGAACCAGGGGAAGTAGGAGAATCATTAGTCATGGGTACTGGACACAACATCACTTACATGTACACTTAATGGGTAAGACAGAACCCAGAAAACAGTGCCGTAAATAAAATAAGTCAGACCCAAAAGATAGCCACTGAAGGATTTCTCCTACAAGTGAAAGCTCAAACAACTAAGAGTTGATTAGAGGATGCCAGGCTGAGGGATGCCTCAGGATTGGGTAGACAGTGGCTATGGCATATCAAACATCACCCAGGTAAGCTGTAGTGCCACACTGCCATTATCTTAGAAACACATTGTTTCCTAAGCTTCTAGGAGCAGACTTAAATATTTTTTTCTCTAAATTAGGATATAAGACTCTAGACATGATATTGACACATTCAACGATGTGTGTTTAAGTAAATCTCCTTACCCCTCTTCTATCTTCTCCTCCTGTTACCACTAATGCCTTTGGTAATCTCCCTCCCCATCCTGATTAGTGTCTTTTCCTCTGTCACGTGTCCCTTTGCCCCACTCCAATCCTTCCTCATCATCTATCTATGCCCTCTCCCTTGGCTTTTTTTCTTGTTTTTTTAGGCTTTGCCCACATTAATATCGATACAGGCTGAGAACAACATAGGAGTGAGAACATGTGATTTTGAATTTGAAATACTCTACTATCCTCATTCCATCCACTTTCCCATAAATTTCATTTTTTCTCACCTCAGAATAAAACTCCATTGTGTATGTGTATCATGTTTTCTTTATTCATTCATCAGTTAATGAACATCTAGGCTGTTTTCATTTCTTTGTTAGCATGAATAGAGCAGTGATAAACATTATGTGTAGCTATCTGCATAGTAAGATATGGAGTCCTTTGGATATATGCCTGGGAGTGTTACCGTTAACAGAATATTCTTCATGACTAATGTTTTATAGCAAAGCTTTTTAAACTTTTCCCACTAGGAACTCCCTTTGGCATGAGAAAATTTTACATGATCTCAGATACATAGGCATGTAAAGTAAGTAGACAGGCATTTACTGATAATAAATCATACAAGAATTAACTTCAAAACAACTCCCTGTTAGACATAGAATTAGTCACTTATTAAAGATAAAAGCAAATTTGCATGCTGAGATGGATCTCTGCAATAACCCAAAAATACTAAATTGACAATTACATTCTGAGAATGATAATGGAAAAATATTAGGAGTGTTTTCTGTAATTAAAACATCAAATTTCTGTAAGAGCAGAAAATTCATGTACAATAAAACACTTAAGTTCATAATAAACAAAAGTCTTGAATCTGAGTTGAGGTGTGTCAGGCAGTGTTTATTGGTGTGGTATGGTATGATGCCACAAAGTGTACATGTTGAGTGCTCAGAACAAACTTGCAGTGAGACACACATATGAAACATGGGTAGACACTGCCAGAAATACCTTGGATTCATTGTGCATTTGATTTTGAATTATTTTTTGGCCATTGTATGTTCAGAGACCTTTTGCTATTATTAAGTTTCTGGAGCTATCCATACCGAGTTCTACAGCCCCATGAGGCAACACCACAGTACAGAAAGAAATCCCACTGCAAAAGAAATAAAGCAAGCTAATAAGGAATCTCATTTTAATCATTGTAAGCTTATCAACTAACATACCTCATATAAATAATCTGTCCAATCCTGCACTAGGAGATTGCAGAAGCAAATGCTTATTTCTACATTTTATTATTTCTATAGTATAAAAACCGATGTAAAGGAAGAGGGGAGCAGGGTCAATAAGTGCGACCAACAAGGCCAGCCTGCAAAAGCAGCGAGTAACATTCCTACAGTCCAAATTACTTGAGGCAAATGTTGGATGTCTGGTAAAGTCATGGGAAAATTGGGCTAAAGACATTTTTATTTCAAAGTCCAAATTTATCTTGGACTCATCTATAGGGAAGAACTGAGGATGCTCATTTTGAACTCGAGGCCCACGAAGATCTGTGAGCTTGTCATTGTATGCTCTGCACTGAGCTGACAGTTGAGTTCAGCCTCAATAATACAAAGTCTTGTGTTTTTCTTTTGGATAAAACCTGAAGATAACAATGTTCTTGGGGATACTGCCTAACACTGCTTGTAAAACACAAGCATTCAGAATACATAACAGAGACCAGAAGGGCTGACACATGAGGTTCAATTCGAGTAGGCAAAGAAATGTTTCTTCCGTCCTAAGATCTAGCTGGAAACAGAAAAGAGCTATGACAGGACAGGTGAACCGCAGGCACTCTCTCAGACCCACTGTGCCAACATTTCACATGTCAAGTGACAGACTCAGAACTACTGGCTTCTGTGGGTCTTTGACAACTGTTCACATACTCAAGAAAAGGAATCCGTTGGCAGAAAGCTTCCAGAAGTTACACCCAATCATTTTCAAGCTAGTTTCAGCTAATGTGATTTTCTGTGTAGCTTTTTCTGAAGCTGGTGGAGTTTGCCAACTACTACTGTGCTAAAGACCATGACTAAAGCAACTGTGGGTGGATGAGACTTACTTCATCTTCCAGCTTACACTCCATCATTAGGGAAGTCGGGGCAAAAACTCAAGCAGAAACCCAGTGGCCAAAATTGAAGCCAAGGCCTTGGAGAATGCTGATTACTGGCTTGTTCCCCATGCCTTGCTCACTTTGTTTTTTTTTTTTTTTAATACAACCCAGAATCATCTGCCCAGTGGGCTAGGCCCTCCCACATCAATCATTAATCAAGGAAATGCTACACACTTGCCCACAGTTCAATCTAATGGAACTCATTTCTGAATTAAGATTGTCTCTTGCCAGATACATTGTTTTGTGTCAAGTTGACAAAAACTAACCAGAACAGAAGCACAAAACAAAGTTCCAAGATCCTGTTGTAAAGATTTTATGCTTTTAGTTCTCATATAATACTTGGAGAATTTATTCCAGTTCAATATAGGCATACAGATAAAGCCTACCATCATCATTCTATGTGGCCTAGGTGTAGTGCTTTGCACTTGACACATGGTTTCTCTGTCTAAAACAATATAAGTGGAGGAAATGCATGTGTGTGAGGCTAAGGCAAATTCATGTCCTTCCCAAAACATGTTGAAATGTAATCGCCAATGAAAACTAACAAGAGGTGAAATGCTCCACAGTGTGGAGTGGCCCCACGTCACTCTCTCCTTCTCTTTGCCATTCCATCACTTGATGATACAGGAAAACATCTCTGGCCATGGTGGGCAAATCGATATTTGAGTCCTCACCCTCTAGATCTATAAGCAGATACATTTCTGCTAAATACAAATTACCTTTATTTAGGTATTCTGTCCCAGGAGCATAAAGACACAGTTACAGTATATCTCTGAGATTTGTTTGCTGTGTATGAAAGTCTGTTTCTATCATCGTAGAGTAGACAAGTCACAAGACAAATCATCCCAACTCAAGAAGCTCTATCTATCTATCTTTCTGTCTTTCTTTCTTTCTTTCTTTCTTTCTTTCTTTCTTTCTTTCTTTCTGTCTATCTTTCTATTTTCTATCCATCCATCTTTGCCTTTCTTTTCACATTCAGTATTCAGCATGTTATATGAGATATAGGCACTTTATTCTATGACAAGCTTTGTGGTGCACAGATTTTCTTAACTATATGTGGAGGAAAGTGTTCTGTGCTTGTTTAAACTATGCCAGGCTAAGCTGTGATGTCTAGTAGTTCAGGTGTGTTTACCTACATTCTCAATTTATACTGGGTTTATCAGCATGCAATCCTACTATAAATTGAGGTATATACATATATGTGAGTATGTCTGTGCATACACATACATATATGTATGAATACAAGTACATAATTATATATATGTACATAGAGATAAATATGTATATGCCATGAATATTTTCCTTTTCTAGATATGGAGCTACATTTTAAAGAAACTAAACATGTTTAAAGCTACTGACTGGGTAAGATCCAGAATCCTGAACCAAACTTATGTTCCTGAGACCCACCACCTCCATCATTGCCTTTCCTGACATTCTTGTCTCTTCTTTACTTTATTTCTTCCACATAGATTTCAATTCTCAAATTTTCTTCTTGTTTCATCTCTTCAGTGTTTCTCTCCTTTTTATTCTCCTTGTGATGATTAATGTTTGTGGTTAGTGTCACTGAATTTGTAATCAGGGGACAGATCTGGGTGTTGCTCAGAAGGTTTAACTGAGGTAGGAAGACACACTTTGAATGTGGGCAGCATTATCCCACAGACTGGGGTCTCCAGCTGAATAAAAAGGGAAAAGGCTTTAGTCAGCTGAGCAGCAAGCAGCATTCTTTGTTGTGGAATATTATTTTAAGATGTGTTACATTTGTTTGTGCTGTGGAACATTTGTTTAATGATACAAAGGTGTGTTGCATTCCTTTATGTTGCATTTATTTAACTCTGTAAAGCTGTGTTACTTTGTCTGTCTAAAACACCTCATTGGTCTAATAAAGAGCTGAAAGGCCAATAGCTAGATAAGAAAAAGAGGGAGACAGGTGGGGCAGAGAGAATAAATGGAAGGAAAAAAGAGCAGAAGAGGAAGGATCAAGAGAACAAGGAGAGGAGGACACCAGGGTCAGCCATCCAGCCACACAGCCACACAGCCAGCCAAGGAGTAAGAGTGAAAGTAAGATATACAGAAGTAAGAGAAAGGTAAAAGCCCAGAGGCAAAAGGTAAATGGGATAATTTAAGAGAAGCTGGCTAGCAATAAGCCATCTAAGGCTGGACATTCATAAGAAAGAATAAGCCTCTGTGTGTGATTTATTTGAGAGCTTGGTGGTGGGCCCCCAAAAGACCAAAGATCAAAAGAGTAGGAAAAATAACCAACAACAATTCTTCTCTATGCTTCCCAGTTGTGGACACAATGTGACCGGCTACCTCTAACCCTTGCCTTGCCTTACCCCCACGTTGAACTGCATTACGAACTTGAGACCTCTCAAGAATTTCAGAAGATGTCCCAATGGGGTTCCCCAAATTAGGATTATTATTTAAGTATATTTTTGTTTATTTGTGGTAGTAGATAAAATGAAAATTACACACACTTTTCCCTTAACAGTTTTCATTAGTGTTTGTATATTTAATGTGTGATCCATGATGACTATTTGTCCACTATGGCACAGTGAGCCAAGAGGTTGGACACTCTTGCTTTAGACCATCAACCAAGAACCAGTTTACTTCCTTAAGTTACCTTTATGAGCATTTTGTCACAGCAAGTAAGAAAGCAAATAATATGCCTCTCTGAACAGTTTGCCTCCCACAAGTCATGATTTTTTACTGAGATTTTTAAAGACCATTTGTATCAATGCCACAATTGGTCAAGAAGGTATCTCCTGGGCACTATTCCAGTTTTACTGAGGAGGGAAAATGTCAGTATGATTCTCAGAATATTTGCTGCACACAATTGTGTAACCATTTTCTCCATATTGAAACATTCTTTCCTGCAAGGGAGCTCCTTAAGCAGAAAGGTAAACAACTCAAAATAGCTTTAGGAAGTCCCTGAAACTCAGCCCCTCCTTGCCCAAGTAAGCAATAGGAAAAGAGCTGAAAAGAAGACTTTCAGGCTAGCCAAGATACAAAAAAAGAAAACCCAATACCAAACCAGCTGCCTGGAAGAAGCAACAACAACAAACAGACGAACTGCCTGGAAGAGATTTAGACCAACTTTCCAACCTGTTAAGCTGCCTACAGGCTGTGCAGTGTGCTCCAGGTTCCCTATTTTTGTGAGTTGTCACCACTGCTGAGGTGAACTTTGGTGATGCAGCTGTCTTTGAGTCATTTCTGCTCCTGTAAGTAACCCTCACCCATACTCCTGTAAGTAACCCCAATAAAACTCATTAATTCAACAAGTTCAACTTTGGTGGTATCTGTACTTTGGTCTTTGATAGGATCCCTGTCTGGTATGAGTAGATGTGTGTTGCATCTCTACAGGAAAAAAAATTTGTCACACAGCACACACACACACACACACACACACACACACACACACACACTAACGAAGCAGAGCACAGTAGCATGCATGTGTAATTTCAGTGCTGGGAAAGAGACAGGTGGATCCCTGGGCTTTCTGGCCAAACAGACTAGTTTACCTGCTGAAGGGACTCTGGCCAGCCCAAGTATGGCAAACACAGCTCTGGCAGACCTTGCCCTTCTCCTCCATTCCTTCTGCCTTGCTGAAAACTGTTACATTACATTCCTTTTTAAAAATGTATTTACTTTTTTATTATTAAGAAAAGTTTTTCATGCATTTTACACACCATTCAAAGATCCTCCTCTTCCCTTCTCCTGCCCCCAGGCTCTTTCTCCCAACCCATCTCCCACTCTCCCCCACAAGAAGGCAAGGCCTCCCATGGGGAGGCACATCCAGTCCAGGCAAGTCTAAGCCCTTCCTTTCATAGCTACCAAGGTCTACTCCCTTATTTGGCCACTTCCTCCTCCTGAGGCTGACCACCAAGGTCCAGCTATCAAAATATTGATGTCCAACAGTCAAAAGCCCCCTTTAGCTCACTTAATCAACATGCCCAATTAAAATTAAACACTTCATCCTAACATTCGGTTTCCCCTTTTACCTTTATGAACTGCCATTTCCTATGGGCCATGTCTGTCTCCTCTATCCAGAGGCAGTCCTTTGTCTCCTACTCTGGAACAAATACCCTTTTCCCCTCTCCCTTGTTCCCTTCCCCTTCTCCTTCATCCTCTATCTCCTGTCTTTGTCTCTTATTTCCTGCCCTCTGTCCCCCTGGGGCAAATAAATCTCCTTTGTGCTGAGAACTTGGTCTTGGGGGTTCTGAGTCGAAACTGTTCCCTTTCACATGAAACTCTCTTGAAACTAGTGAAAACCTCGGTCACAAGCAAACAAGCTAACTAACTAAGGGCCCCAGTAGGATGGCACATCAGGTAAGGTGCCACCAAGACTGAAATCTTGAATTTAATCTCCAGAAGCAACATGGTGGACCGAGACAACAGATTCCTTTAAACTGTCATCTGACCTCTACATGTGTGCTGTGGCACCCATGCCCTGTACTCAGAAAATTATAGATAGATGGATGAATGGATAGATAGATAGATAGATAGATAGAATATTTAAAAGATGGAGGGCTCCTGAGGAAGAGCATCTGAGCGCTCTCTCTCTCTCTCTCTCTTTCACTCTCTCTCTCTCTCTCTCTCTCTCTCTCTCTCTCACACACACACACACACACACACACACACACAGAGCAGAGTGCTATTTAAGTCACTAAGAAAGCCTGTGTATAAGCTAAACACACACCTCTTCATGTACCAAACCTCTTCCACTTACTTTTCTTTCTTATCAGTTGTTTCTACTACAAGTCACACATAGTTGCCCCCTTAGTTTTGTGTATTTGTCTTATAAAAGGCAGGTCCCATAAAAACACAGAATATCTTCTGTTGCACGAATCCTAAATGGTCTTATAATAAAAACCCAGAGCCAGATATTGGGGTAAATGCTGAAAGATCAGAGGAAACAAGCCACAGCCACTTCTCACCTCGCCAGCTCCTAAGCTGATCCTGTCTCCACAAATCCTCAGACTGAATGCTTCTGAAAGTGCTTCTTGATCCTGTTTCCTCACACTTTATATGCCTTTCTCTGCCCAGACATTTCACTTCCTATCTCAATATTCCTACTGCTGAGATTAAAGGTGTGTGTGCTTCCCAAGTGCTGGGGTTAAAGGTGTGTGCCACTACTGCCTGGCTCTGTTTCTCTCCTGGACTGTATCCATCTCATGTAGCCCTGTGTGGCCTTGAACTCACAGAGATCCCCACAAATCTCTGCCTCCCAAGTGCTAGGATTAAAGGTGTGTGCCACCACTGCCTAGCATCTATGTTTAACTCTGTGGCTGGTTCTGTCCTCTGATCCTCAGGCAAGCTTTATTTCCTAGATGACAAATATATCACCACAGTCTTCTCTGTTTTTCTTCAGTGTGTCTGCCCTCCAACTTCTAGTGTATGATCAACACATGTTGCATAAACACATGAAACAAAAAGGGATAATCCTATACCCAATTTCCTCCATGTTACCATCTCCCTACCTGGAAGCCATCCATAATTTATTCTGGTTCAGAGCTATAAATGTTCCCTAATGATTTGTTGGCTCTTTTCTTCCAAATGACCTAAATGGCCCTCAGGTCCTCAAAAACATCTTTTACCTTTATTCTCAAGATTTTTCTGTTTTAAAATATTTTAGATTAAACTTATTTGACATTTTTGCCCATTTTGCTAATACCTAAGGTACAAACACACACAGAATTGGGAACACCCGTGTTAGCCTTTCCCCTCCACATTCCGTCTTACTAGATCTTCAGGGTGATATTCCATATGAAGCAGTCATCTTTGTGATCCAGCCTTTCTAGAACATTTCTAAGGTTGTTTCACAGTTAACACTTGTTTTATAAAAAAAGAATACACACTAAAATAATAATTAAAAAGTACAGTATAGTAAATATACAAACCAGTTACCTAGTAACTTATTAATTATAAAATATATGCTGTGCAAAATTTCATGTTATACTTTCATATGACTAGCAGTTCCCTGGGGTTGTTTACATAAGCATCTCAAAATGAAACTTAGTAACTAAACAACATCTCTAGGTGATGCTAATTTTTCAGCCCAATTACAATCTTATGGAATCACCCTTGTCTATACAGTCTGCAGTCAAACAAAACGTCATAATACAATGACTTGCTGTCTAAAGACAAGCCTTCAGATATATAGAGTGACAACTATAGAGGGGACTTAGAACCTGTCTTCAATGCGCCAGACAATCTCCAGGCATATTTGAGTTGGGGGATCATCGAGGACAAAGAGATCATGTTCAGATGGGAATGCTACTTCTGTAGCAGAGGGCACCCAGCAATAATCATGAATATACAACACAGGTTAAGAACCCCATGAGGTCAGCAGTGGTCTTAATGGCAGGAAATGCGTGGTCAAATGCTTGGCACCATTTCAGTTTTACAGGGAATATATGCCAGGAAGAGTGGATGGCAAGGCCTGGAAGGTCCTGAAACAGTGAAAGTGAAGGACAGAAGCATAGAGATGTGTCTAGGCTGCAATTCTGTGTGAAAATTATCTGACTGTAATGCTGAGTAAGAGCCAAAACCAAAAAAAGCCAACTTGGTTTTCACTGTCCAAATACTATTTATGAATGAAAATGGCATATTGCTCTTTCTTCGGGTCTAGTACCAATCATTTGGTCTTGAGAGGCTGCAGAGTCATGAATATTAACCTGCTCTCTAAAATGTATTTTCTAATTAGCTAACTGTCCCAGCTATGTGTGACGTTCTCAGGGGAACCGTTTAGGGCCCACCAGCTTGCAGAGGTGTTATTACGCATAAGGGAAGGCGCTCCTTTTCATCATCATAACAACACTAATTTTAACCACCTGGCATTGTTTCTGCTGCACAGGAAACCCCGCTAAGAGCTTCAGGCAATAGTACCACATACAGGGCTCTCCCCAAACAATCCATTTTCTTGCTTAAGACAGTTACCAGCTATTTGTATTACAATAAACACATTTTAAACTGCAACATTCAATTGAACCTTTCAGTTGTTGGACAGATAAGCATGCTACTTTTCATTTCTGAAATAAGAAAAATGCTCTCTTCCTTACTAAAAGAATTTTTAAATGTTTCTATAAAAGAGATATTAATAATTAAAGTAAAAGATAAAACACTCCTTGGCCCAAACCAGTAATTATTCAATTAAGTATCAAATAACACCCAGGCATATCACAGCTAATTGAGTTATTTGCTTTGTTCACTCTACAAGGCAGTTAAACATACCCAGCTGTTTTTACAATTTCCCTTATATTACCAATGGGAGAATGTATTTCTTAACCAGGTCGACTAAAATTAAGCATCTAAGCCATTTGTTCAATTTCTCATTCATTTATTTAGTAAAGGTATTTGAGTGCCTACCACCTCCCAGGGACTGAGCTGTGTGGAATAAGATGATCCTTAAGGTAAACCCTTTTCTCCTAACAGTAAGTGGCTCAGGAAGGGATAATGTAAACAGCAGAGTTTCATTTTTTTTTTTTTTTGCTTCAGAAAGTAAAAGAAGGATGAGCAACTTAAAATCTAACAGATGCCTTTGCTGTGCAAACAAAGGGGAGCATGCTGCCTCCTTTTAAATGTGAGCATCCTGCCTCCTTTTAAATGTGAGCATCCTGCCTCCTTTTAAAGGGGGAGCATCCTGCCTCCTTTTAAAAGATAGTCTTCCTGTCAAGTGGAGAATCAGCCTCTTTTATGTTTCTAGTTTACACAGTTGGAGGTTGACTTCACACCTTGATGCCATAAATGGTCCCAAGATCCTGTACTTCCTAATTAGCATACTCTCTGATAATGATTAGTTTATGCTGGGATTATTTGTTTGCATGCTTTCTCTCTATCTCTGCCTTTCTCTGTGTGTCTGCCTCTTGTGTCTATCTCTGTCTCTGTTTCTCTCTCTCTCTGTCTCTCTGTCTCTCTGTCTCTCTGTCTCTCTCTCTCTCTCTCTCTCTCTGTGTGTGTGTGTGTGTGTGTGTGTGTGTGTGTGTGTGTGTGTGTGTACCATGATTCATGACAAATTGATTTTCTTTTTCTTCTACCATTCTGGTACCTGGGATCAAGCTCAGTCCATCAGGGATGGCAGCAGTCACCAGTCACCTTTAACCACTGTGCCATGTTCCCACTATGCTAGAGATTTGACTTGAGCCATATTAATGAACTTTCGCACATCAGATTTAAGTTGGAACTACTGAAAAAAAAACTTTGCTGAAATTCTAGCTTTGTGAAAACAGAAATGTGGAAATTACTCTCAAGCTCTCTGTCTATCCTCAGACAGTTTACAATTGAACAAGGAAACAAAACATGATACATTGACATAAAACATGTTTATGGTATCACAGATATAGTTCCTGGATTAATGTACTTCATGGCCAACTTAATCTCTAGAATTAAGCTAAATATATGAACTTTTTCTCCACCTGGAGTCACACACATACACACACACACACACACACACACACACACACACACACATTTTTTGTTGGATACATCCCCCCTCTAGACTATAAGCTATAGATTTATGAATCCTTAGTTTTACATTGAGGATATTCATCAGTTTGGTTTGCTATCACATCTGACAGGACAGGGCACACACTTAATATTTATTTGTTGAAAATAAATACATGACATTTCATTATTAATCTTTTTTCCATTACAGCTCCAACACTTTTCTCAGACATATGCATATAACATACTCATTCACTGATGCTAGCACAATGCTTTAAATTCTTTTAGTATCAGCATTTACATTCAGTTGACCCCTGTTTTGCACACTGTTTCTTGATCTTATGCAGCACAGTCAGTAAGCAGATAGTTTCTGAATGTGAAATCCATCCCACCACACACAGAGATATATGTGTCAAGACTTAGTCCTTAATTGGTGAGGTTGTTGAGGGATAACTGGATCATGAGTTTGTTAGTTCACTGATTAATTTATGGTTGAAGAGGTTGTTAGGAGGTGGAGCCTGGTGAATACAGTAAGTAATGGTGTGCTTGTCTTTAAAGGATCTTTCTCATCAAAGGCTCTTTCTCTGCTTCCGAGATGCCCTGGCATGAAGAGCTTTCCCCACCCTTCTGCCTTTGTATTCTTCTCCACTACAAGTCCAAAGAGATGGAGCCAAGAGATCACAGATCCATGAGCCAAAATAAACCATTCCCCTAGTAAGGTTTGGTTTGCATTTCATACCAGCCACAAAAAAGTTAACTAATATACCAGATTTTAATTTTGTAGGTGCAATTCAGGAACCTAAAGCCTGTCATAGTCATACTATGACATACTAGTGGTTCAATTCCTAAAATAATGTGGTAGAACTGAAACCCAAATATTTATACTTCTAAAGGCGATATGTTCCTAACTTCCAATGAGGAAATTATTTTCCCTTCTTCTTCATTTCTGTTTTTATGGACATCATCTGGACAGTCACTGGTATTTTGACTACATTCAATAAGAACCTGTGGATATGAAAACAGTTGTAAGCACACTCTCATTAACATCCATGTCTGAAGTTCTGGGTACTACCTCCAGATTAACCTTACTGGGTATTTTTTCTCTAGTAATGACTTTTCACTCCAATTAATGCAGTGGAATGGGAAACTACCTCATTATTAAAAATTGTCTGTATTAAAGAAAAACATGGGTGCAAGGTACTTTGTTATCAGAAATAATTAAACCATGCTACTTTGAAAATATTCCATTATAAGGGAGTACAGGAAAGAGAAAATTATGAGAATTCACAGATACATGTATCTTCCTGATTTATTTCTCCTACAAGTAAAAGTCTTGAAAAAGTTATTCTTAGGAGATTATAGCTATAAATATAGAATGAGGGTCTCCATTAGTACCAAGGCTCGGTGGCCATTTTAGACAACAGTCTGTGTGAGAACATACTATTCTGAAAAACAGTTGTGGCTTGAATTATGGACGAAGAAGCTACTGTGGGTTGTATGAGAGATACCCTATAGCTAGAGTTTTCCTGCCTTGCCCGTAGTCAGGACAAATCTCTGTCACCTGCCAGTCCCACAGCCACTCAGACCCAACCAAGTAAACACAGAGATTTATATTGCTTACAAACTGTATGGCCATGGCAGGCTTCTTGCTAACTGTTCTTATAGCTTAAATTAATCCGTTTCTATAAATCTATACCTTGCCATGTGGTCATGGTTTACCGGCATCTTCACATGCTGCTTGTAATGGCAGCGGCTGGCAGTGTCTCCCTCCGACTTCCTGTTCTCTCAATTCTCCTCTCTGTTAGTCCCGCCTATACTTCCTGCCTGGCCACTGGCCAATCAGTGTTTTATTTATTGGCCAATCAGAGCAACACATATGAAGACCATCCTACAGCAATCTTCCCTGCCCCCTCAACAGCTCAAGTACTTGAACAGTTGGTTCCCAGCTGATAGTTCTGTTTGGGAAAGTTCCAGAACCTTTAAGAGTTCGGACCTTGCTGTAGGAAGTAGGTGACTGGAGGCAGGCTTTGAGGTTTGACAGCAAACTCTACTTCCTGTTCTCTCTGTATCCTGGGTACAGATGAAGTGTGAATGCCCCACTTTGTGGTCCTGCTGCTATGCCTTCCCTAGCATGATGGATTTTATCACGTCTGGAACTTTGTGACAAATGAACCCTTTCTCCTCAAAGTTTCTTTCTGTCAGGGTACTACCCTAAGATAGCAACAGAAAAGTCACTAATACAAGAGCATTTTTGTAAAGCAGACATGCACATGCATAGGCACATGCATATCTATCTATCTATCTATCTATCTATCTATCTATCTATCTATCATCCATCCATCCTTCTACCTATCTACCTATCATCCATCCTTCTATGTATCTATCTATCTATGCATCTATGTATCTACCTATGTATCTATGTGTCTATGTATGTATCTATGTATCTATCTATCTATCTATCTATCTATCATCTATCTATCTATCTATCCTTCCTTTCTTTTTTTCCCAAATAAGAGGAGATGGCACATTGATGAATATACACCAAGTTTCGTGTCTGCATCCTGTTTGTTCACATTATGTTGATAGTGAAGCTCAAATTGTCCAACAATTAGCATCCACATTGTTTCTGAGTCTTCCTCCTATAATGTTGAGAACTGCTCATGCATCAGATTACTTTTTCACAAGATTATATTAAAAGATAATATGAAGCAGTTATCACCATAAACCCACAAAGTATGTCTGGAAGTAATGGTGTATAATTCAGATGAAAACCTTAAAACCTTCACCCCTGGACTCAGGTCAGGAAGTACCCAACAGTTTCAGGAGTTCTTCCCAAGACAATGAGACATTTGAATATGTTGTACTTTAGAAAATCTCCTAATGGCATTTTTCTTTCTGGTTTTCGAGTTGACATTTATTCAATTGAATGGAAAGGCAGTTTTACGAAACACTCCAGCTCTCTTTGGATTCCACAATTACTCAGAGCAAAGAAGAATCATCTTTAATCCCCCACTGGATGTTTACAGTTGAGTGCTGTTTTTCTGGTAAAGACAGGGGATAAATGAGAGCTTGATCATAAAATTAGTATCTTTCCCAGCCCTCCAATGGGTGTGCTCTCTTCAGGCTTCCTTTCCCTCACCCAGGGTTTATTTTGTCTTTGTCAATACTTCACAGTTAGTTCTGCAAAGGTTAAAAGGACAGCTCTGAGAGTCCACAACCCACTCTGCATTTTTATGTCCTTCATTACAAGTGGGCTATTTTTATAGCTGATAGCTGCTAACAATCTGCAAAAACTCAGGCCCTGAATAAAATATGACAAGGGCCAAGAGAGGTAACAGTGGCATTGCTTGTATTGAAGCCAAGCTGCTGTTAGTAACAGTAGGAAGAAGGAGCAGAAAAGACAGGGAAATATGCTATGCAGTAAGAGTGTTTCCCTGCGGAGGCATTTTCCTGAGGCTGAGCAACAGGTAAACCTTACTTGGTCAGCTCATCACCAAACTCCTCTTCCTCTTCATCAATTTAGCTAGTGACTGGTACCCTTCTGGGTATGACATCTTCAAATTAATAACATTTCACATTCTGCCAGGGTACTTTACATGTCACACTCAAACAAACATAGAGAGTTTGAATGTTTCTTAAAGATAATAAAGGTCCCCATTGTGAATCTGTATGAACTTCATTCATAACAGTCTATCTGCCCATAGAAGAAAGGTGACATTATAATGATACTCTGTGCTTTGTGTTTTGACAATAAAAATCTGAAGAGAACCTAAATGCTCATCCCCAGAGGAAGGGTGTTGTAGGATGATTTTTTTTTTTTTTTTTTTTTTTTTTTTTTTTTTTGGTTTTTCGAGACAGGGTTTCTCTGTGTAGCTTTGCGCCTTTCCTGGAACTCACTTGGTAGCCCAGGCTGGCCTCGAACTCACAGAGATCCGCCTGGCTCTGCCTCCCAAGTGCTGGTATTAAAGGCATGCGCCACCACCACCCGGCGTAGGATGATCTTTTTGTGCTGCAAAGATGTGTCTTTGCCAAGGGGCCTTCTGATTGGTTTACTAAAGAGCTGAATGGCCAATGGCTAGGCAGGAGAGGATAAGTGGGATTTCCAGGGAGAGAGAGGAAGAGGAGGAGGAATCTAGGCTTCAGAATTTTGCCAGCAGACTCAGAGCAAGTAGAATGTGCTTTACTGAGGAGAGGTAACTGAGCCATGTGGCAGAATGTAGATTAAAAAATAGGTTAATTAAGTTATAAGAGCTAGTTGGAAACAAGCCTAGTTAAAGGCCAAACTTTCTTAATTAATAATAAGTCTCCATGTCATTATTTGGGGGCTGGTAAGCCAAAAATAGTCCAACAAGAAAGCTTGCTACATTTGGCACCCCATGTTGGGCACCAAATGATGTTTTTCTGTCGGCTTAGCAGCTGTACATGAATCTACTGATATTTTAATTATCGTCTCTGGCCACACAGCTCCACAGTCAATGTTATTTGTGTGCCATGTGTATAAAACAGAGGTCAACCTCAGAAATCATTCCTCAGGAGCCATTTACTTGATTTTTGAGACAACTTCCCTTCCTAAGACCAGGAATTCAACATGTAGACCTCCATGGGTCATCCTGTCTCCGTCACTCAAGCACTGGAGTTACAGATACACATCACCATACTTAGCTTTGTACCCGGGTTCTGGGGTTGAACTCAGGTCTTCACAGCAATCACTTTACCAACTGAGCCATCTTCTGACCTCTTAATTATACATTTTGAAGTGCTCACACTGTTTGTTTCCATTATAGAAATGCACAGGACATGAAGGCCTCATTTATAAACAGCAGGGGACCATTAAAAGCTTTATGACAATTAATACCATGTCACTATCAAAAACACAGCACACATATATGCATTTATGTAGGAAGACTTTTAAAATGTTCTCATTTATTTAAAAATATATAGGGGTATATGGTAAATGCATTTCTGGGGACTAAAATGCTTATAACATCCTTTCCTCTGAACACTGAAGAACAAATTCCAAAGGTGAAAACTGAGTCTGTGAGTGTAGCTTAGTGGTAGAGCATTTATAGAGCCCTGGGGTTGATCTCTAGTATCAGAAATTAAAGGGGGGTATTGACAGTGAAGGGTAAAATGCCACTTTTTTTTTGTACATTGATTTGTCTGCCTTGATGGGAGGAAAAAAAAAAAACTAGTTAAGCATGGGAAAGTTAAAGTTTCCATAAAACCCAATGAATAACAGTCTTCTTTGGTAATTGCAACTTGCTGTCCATTATCTCAAGTTGATGTCATAGTAAAAGGAAACAAATAGTAAAAGCAAAACTAGTTAAAGTATAAAGAGCCAAATCCATCAGCTCTCAAGACTGCACACAAACAGAGACTCCAGGTTAGCTGTTTCACAGCTAGTGGGCTGAGCCCAGTTCACTGAGGTAGATGGGACATAGAAGGCTACATTGACATCACTTCCTGGAGCTACAAGACCCAGGGCAAGTCACTTATTCCCTCTGAAGTCCAGTGCCATCATATTAATGAATGGACATATTGTTGGCTCAGCATCATGCTCAAAATTAAGTGACTGTCTATATGAGAAATGTAAGATACTTCCTGGAGCCTGTGAAGGCCTCAATAAATCATTTTAAGAACCAAATGACTGTCTATAAAAGAATTGTTTTTCTGTTCCTGGGCCATGGTAGTATCTGGCACCTGGTTTTATATGAGGTCCTCTAAGGAATTTTATGATGTGAGAGTTCATTCAGCATTGATGGAATCAATATGGCACCCCGGGAATGATAGTATACTATAGAAAGAACAGTTCAACATGAATGAGGGATGAGAGGATTTTCAAACTTACTTTGATTCCTAACAGGTCATTCAAAACAGTCTGTCTCAGGAGAACCTTTTTTCCTTCCCAAACCTCAGCTTCTTTCCACCCTAGGACTTTCTAGGTACTGGAGCTAGCACAGCACAATTGAGCGTTTGCTAATTCTGGGTGAGAAAGAAAGGCACTCTAAAGTGCAAGAGATGCACATGCAGCAGCATCTCAGCACTGAGAAAGACACAATTTTTTTTTACTTCAGTTGTGTCTCCATGATTTTTAAAATTGTGTTTCACTGTAAAGTCTTTAGGCATGTATACCTACAATACAGATATTTATTTATAAATTATATATACACACACATGTATTATATACCAATTTAGGTGTATGCTTTAAAAGTAGCTATTTTGAAATTTTTTAAAATCATCATAAAAGCCCTAATGATTCCTTCAGTACCTGATAGGGTGCTTTGTACATATCCTGGGATGTTACTGTGTTCCCAGTTAATAGTGTTAAGAAATCCTTTCTGGGGCCTTTCCATCCTTGCAATGGACAGTCTCATTCTCTTCTAACCTCTGGGAATGTATAGGAGAAGCTAGAGGTTAACACAAGAGGTCAAACACACTGAAAACATATATTTGATGTAAATTGGTTAAAATTTTCAAATTAGTCACCAGCTCTTAGTACTTGCATTTACAATGAATTGGTAAGTCAAAAAACAGAAACACTGGATCTTTCTCCACTAACAACTTTAAGAACCATTCTCTCTCTCTCTTAGATTTATTTTACTTTTAATTGTATAAATTATAAGCGTGTGTGCAGGTGACCTTGGAGGCCAGAACAGGGTGTTGGATCCATTGGAGCTTGAGCTACAGGTATTGTGATCCTCCCAATGTGAATGCTGGGAACTGAACTCACGTCCTCTGCAAGAGCTTCATGTGATTTGAATTACTGAACTATCTCTCCAGCTCTGCCCATCATCCTTTCTGATGGCTCTTGCCAGACCTCCTTCCCTCAGTTGAGAAGCTACTCTAACTGTAGGTAGTTGTGCTGGCAACTTCTCACATACTGAGCCACCATGATCACAGAATCAGAGGAGACACAGGCTTGAAAGAAGTGGGATTCCTTGGCTCACCATAATTTCTCCTTTGCTGGAGAAGCAAGGGGTATGACTAAAGAGCAGTGTAGAAACCACTTGATGGTTTTACCCCCAGCCCCATTATTCCATTATATTTAACTCTACCATGATAGCACAAGACTATTCAAATAATATTCATCATTTATTGTTTGTACATGACCTACTAAGAGTAGAATGCTTTTTTTTTTTAAATAATAGAGCTATACAATGCTCTGGGGCTATTTTGAAGTCTGAGAGAAGAGGTAATTTGCATGTTCCTAAACATATTCATCAATATAACACTCTACACTTTCAACCAAGTACAAAAATATCAATAAAAAAGCCCAATAAATTTAAAAAATGATGGGAAATAAAATATTGTGTTTCCCAAGCTGTACATAGACCATTTGTTAACCCCAAATCATCTACAAGATTGCAACTTGACAGCCACCAAGAGTGGGGAATGAAAGATTTGATTGTCCCCATTGTACAATAATGTAAATTAATGTTTGAACATAAAGCTAACAATGGCCTATTGTTATTTGAGATTTTGCTTCTTTTAATTGAGAAATTTATATTTATTTTAATTATTTTTAAAGTACAACACATGGATTATTCATAGCTGAGGTTTTTGGTGTACCCAAAATTCTGCAGCATGTATCTCACTCCTCTTCACTGTGAAATGGTACCAAGCCTCCTTCTCGAGATACGGGCCCAGTGATGAGTTGTGGGGTTAGTGTGTTTATGTCACTCGAGGGACACTTGCACCATTGTTCCCATACTCAGGCCATTTCAGGGTCCCATAATGCTAGGGATACCCAGCAGTTCCTTCAAGCCCCAGCTCCAGTCTAGCGCTGGAGGTTAGAGATTGGGTTTCTGCACTTACTTTTCCCTCAACAGGAACATGACAACACATAAAAAGTATCAGCTACTCTCAGTCGACTAATTTTATCTAGAGAGACTTTTGTAAAGTTTTTTTGTACCAATTTTCTCACACTTCTGGGATCCTGTGATAACCCTATAGTGACTCATCTCATTTCCCAGCAGAGGCAACCTTTGGTCTTTTAAAAATTGCAGAAGCCATGTTTTAAAAGTGCCCTGCATAAAAATTATCTAAAGGCTCCACTCCTCCCATGGTCGAAGGTGTGCTAAAAATTCTCTCTTTTTTTTTCTAGGTGATTAGACCCATGTAAAGGTCAGAGGAGAATAAATTTAGCTCAGGTGTAAGTGGTCAAATGGACGGATTCCGTCATAGAATTACAGTAAGGCCCGATGACAAGGTTCAGCTGGTGCTAGGTGGCTCTAGTGATTCTGAGGAGAACAAGTCGGAGCAGTGAGCTGACAATGGGCTCTCAGCCAGATCTCCCTGCTGTCTAACTCTGGCATGGGTGGCTATCAACTTGTGAGAAAAGTGAGCTCAGCACAGATTACGTGCTTTCTGTTCTTTTCTCTATAAGAGGAAAGATGTATCATAAATAAAGATGACAGGTAAAAGTGACTGTCTTGAATCAGCTTTTTCCCCAGTAACAGGACACTAAGGGAAAAAAAAAGGGGGGCGGGGGGACTCTGAGATTTGTAATCCCGGAATATGGTGTGTGGGGAAAAAAGATGCAAATTCTCCCACGCTTTTCCCCTGTGACCCACCTCATCAACCTCTTCTCTATCCAGTAGTTCGCCATCTGTGCAAAGGAAAACATTATGCAAACATTATACCGAAAGATAAATACATAAATTTCTCTGTAATAACTTTTTCTTTGCCCAAAGCAGGGCTCAGCAAAATGTTTCCTTTTCTTGGAGCCCATCTTACTATGGATGGAATGTGTACCCCCAAAAACTCAGGTGTTAGAAACTTAATTCCCAAGGCAATGGCAAAAGTGTGAATGGATCCTGAGTGCCCTGCCCTTGCATGTGGGTTATTGTTATTATCAAGAGAGTGAATAGCTGTCTGTATTTTGGTACTAGGTACCAACCAGATAAAAGGGTTCCTTTCCTCACTCCACTCAGTTTCTTCTCTCATCTCCTTCCTCTTCTTCCCCCTTCCTCTCTCCCTTTCTCCTTCCCTCTATCTCTTTTAGTTTCCTTTATCCCTTCCACCTTCCAGCATGGGAGGGCACAGTCAGGACATTGCTATATGCAGATTCTTCTCTGGACTTTCTAGCCTCCAAGGACTGGAACTCTATAAAACAGTTCTCTGTTCTCCATGAATTATAAGGTCCCAGGTGTTCTGTAGCAACACTAAAGAGACCAAGATGAGGCATAGACTATGTCAAGCCATACTGCCTCTTTGTAAGTACTCAGCTTTATCATCTGATGTTTGAGAGCACCAATAGATGGTACATAAACAAGCATGCATGCTTTTCTTCATTGTCAAGGCTAAAACAGCATGCAAGCAGTCTTTACAAACCCACGATTACAGGCCTTGTTTGCCTTCTTCAGCTCTAAGAGGTAACTAGCATTACGTCCTTTCAGACTCTTAAAGATACACAATAAATCAGCCAGCAGGTTAGCGTTCTACTCATACAAAGCATAAATCCTGTGCAGAAAGCAAAACTAATTATTTATGTATTTATTTATTTATTTATTTTATTTTTTTGAGAAAAGCTAAGGCATTCCTTCCTGGCTTAGGAACTAAGAGTCTGTGTTTTTCCCTATGGATGGGAAACAGATTGGTGGGCGTCTCTGAAATTATCTAAATTGAAAATCGTAAGACAAGTGGGATTTTGATTTTTCTGAGAGGAGAAAAAAAAACTTTAAAACTTTGTAATGCATTTTTATCTTCTTTCTTTTTAATATGAGCTTGAGGTTAGAAGTTTCTAGCAGTGAAGTTCCTTTGTCACAATGCTGTAATTCTGTCTGAAAACGAACTGTAGGAAGAGCACAGCTGACTCATGAGTCTTCCCACCTGTTGCAAAGCCTGCTGCAGCCACTGGTGAACTTCTCGAGCTGAGTTTAGCCTGTGGACAGTGAGGGTGGGGTCGGGTGGGGCAGAATCCTTTAAGTTCTATGGCATGTCCCTTTGATTATGATGTGTTTATAGGAAGAGCTCCCAAGGACTGCCCTCCATGTAAGCAAACAGTAGCCCTCCCAGACTTTATTACATTTGATTTTTTATCAACAAAGACATCGAGAAAGGTATTTTTAAAACGAACTAAAAATCCAACTAGAGGGCCAGGTGGTGGTGGCGCATGCCTTTAATTCCAGCACTCTGGAGGCAGGGCCAGACGGATCTCTGTGAATTTGAGGCCAGCCTGAGCTACTGAGTGAGTTCCAGGAAAGGCGCAAAGCTACACAGAGGCACAAAGCTACACAGAGAAACCCTGTCTCAGAAAAAAAAAATTAGAAATTAAATCATTTTAATATCATTAATATTCTACCAACTATAAAATTTCTCCTTATGAAATTTATTTTTTACATTTATTTTATGTGTGTGTGGAGATACGGAGGTATGGAGAGGTATATACAGTCTCTCCTTCCACCATGTGGGTTCTGGGGATCCAACTCAGTTAACCAGGGGCTTGGTTTTAGCAGCAGGGCCATCTTGCTCACTCTTGCCCAGTTCCTTAATTTTTTAAAAATATTTCCTCTGTGATTAATTCATTCCTGTGTAAACTTCACAGAGGTCATGACGCTAAACATTCTGACAAGATCAAATGTTAACTCTAACTTTTGACCTTAGTATTTCTTTCAAGCACAACTTAGATCAAAAGTTTTGCAGTACTAAATATTTAGTGTCAATGGTCACAGTAAATCTTTACTTCTTGATAGTCATGTCTATAAAATAGTAATACTTTATCAAAGAGATACTTAAGATCTTGCTTTCATGTATTGGTTGATTCATAAAAAAACGTTAATTAAAAGCAGTTGTCTTTAGCTTTCCAGCACTTTCCTATTGTGAAGAGTTAGTCCATGGGAGAGTCAGTAAGATGGCTCAGCCAGTGAATTTGCTTTCTCCCTAATGATGCAAGCTGTAGGACTGAGTTCATTTCTTGACATCCATGTAAAGATGGAAGGTGAGAAGACTCCACATTTGTGCCTTGCTATATATGCATACATATATCATATGCTCACGCACCAACAATTAATAATAATAATAATAATAATAATAATAATAATAATAATGTAAAATAAATTCACTGGATCAAATTTATTTCAACTGCATGCTTCTTATTTCATCACACTTTTGTAGTTGGTGATTTGTAAAGTGAAGAAAAGTTGTGTTATTAAAAGGTCACTACATTATGCTTGAGAATACACATAAATACAATTAACCATATTCATTTTTTAAATTATAATGTAAGAGGAACAGAAAATCAACTTTCATTTTGCAACTAACTCTAATGTCAATATATCTGCTTCAAATAATCAGCTGGCAACCCACAGTGGTAGCTAGAGGTCCAGGCACTCAATTCTTCTACCCATTGCCATGCTTCTAGCAGAAACCACACTGAGAGAACCAACCAGGTTTCAAGTGGCCAACTTTGCAAACAATCTAGAAATGTATCCTTGGAATTTAGTGATTAGGAAGCACAACGTCAAAGAAACCAGTAAAATATCTCCTCATGTCCATCATGAGTACTATAATTTGGTTCCACAGATTTGCAAGTATCACCTCCTTATCTCTCACAAAGTTGAAGTGAACGGGGCTTAGGTATAAATGCTTGAGATTTAGAGTCACACTGAATGTTAAGAGAAATACAGAAACTCAAGTTATTAAAGTTGAATTAAAACCGAGCCTAGGATGCAAAGGTTGGTGGACAGCTGCTGTATGTTTTTGCCATTGAGAGTGAAGGATAATGTTCATTAGTCATAACTGAACAACAATTGCAGAAGGGGTGGTTTAGTGGTTAAGAGCACTTGCTGCTCTTGCAAGGGACCCAAATTCAGCTCTTAGGAACCACGTGGTGGCCTACAAACATGTATGACTGCAGCTTTGGGGGATCTGACAACTGTCTGTTTGCTAATCCAGACATAAGAAAATATTGAGGGTTTTTAAATTTCTAGAATCCATATTTTTCACTTTGTAGTTTGAATTTCTACACCTCGGTATCTTCTCTTTTTATATACTTCATGAGACATGGAGGTTAGAAGTAGAAGCAGCATCATATGAATAATTATGACTCATTAAGAAGAGTGAAATATAAAGGAGTATTTAGGAGAGGTTTCATGCCAGAATAAGCTTTATAGAATTTGAAAAATTACAAAATGAAAGACTAACCAAAGTTAGTCTCAAGATAGCCCAAGGTATCAGCACTTATAGACAGGTACTTTAGACTTATTGCATTAGAATTATCTAAGTGTCCATTAAAGGGCATGTGAAAATATAATATACTAATTAATTGAAAGAAAAACGTATTTAGGCACATCATAGTCAACCTACTTTGGAGCAAACAAAAAGAAGGACATTTGAAAAGAAACTATAGGAAAGAGCAATATCACATATGTTGGGCTACAGTTAAAAAAAAAGCCAGGGGACAACACATTAGTATCTTTGGTATTAAGTGTGAAAAAAAACCCTGAGATTGCTAACTCACAATTCCATATGCCACAAAAATCCATTTTAACGAGTATGACAAAGGCATGCTCAGGACATCAAATCTGAAAGACTGAAAAACCAACAGAAAAGAGGCTGATGAGATCAAGTAAAGAAGCCTTCTGCCAAGCCTGAGGACCCGAGTTAAATAATATCCAGGACCCAAACGATGGAAAGTGAGAGCAGTCTCCTTTAAGTTGTTCTCTGACTTCTAATTACACAAGTACATGTGCACACACATAAACACCCACTCACATACACAGAGTGTATATATATATATATATGACACATATATCACATACACACATATATATGACATACATATCTATCACACACACACACACACACATACACACACACACACATGACTAAACTATCTCCTGAACATATTCAAATAATTGCAGGAAACTTTGTTGATGCTTTCAACTCTATGTAAATGGAATATGCTTGCATGTTTGTTGACAAACTTCTTATAATCGCTTACACGAATGTCTGTTCACCTTCCTGAATTTTCTTCACAGTTACAGTTGGCATCTTAAATGTTATACCACGTATTCCTGTTTCACTTTGGTTTCCAGGCAAAAATTAGCTGAGTAACTTCGGTCCACCCCTGTGCTTTTTCATGTGATGTTCCCAACTATCGTGAGCTTAGTATGTTTGTTACAGCACATGCTTCCTATAATGATGTTCTGCCCTGCCATGGTCCTAAAGAAATGGAACTAACAGACCATTGACTGCAATTTCTTCAAGCATGAGGTACTATAAATCTTCCCTCTTCTGGGTTGATTTATCACAGATATATTGTCACAGTGATGAGTTCATAAATCTACTGCATTAATTTTTTTTAGACTTATTTGATTTTTCATTGCATGTATTCATGTATGTCTGATGTCTGTGTGTTGGTGGGTGCCTACAGAGGTCAGAAGTGGGTGTCAGATCCCTGAAACATGAGTTGTTTGGAGGTTCCACATTTTTGGTTATGGTGTGCACATAGAATAATGCACTGTATGCTCAGAGAAAAGTCAAGAGAAACCAGTCCACTTCGGAGAGATATATATCCCTTGTCACTTGAGTCCTATCCCCTTGGTTGTCCTAAAGTTGATTCTTCATGGAGACTAACTCTGCTTTTTCACATTTGTTCTACTAAGACCTGTGTCTGCATTGTACCACAGGGGCCCTCCCATGCACAGTGGACAACTCTTACTTACATGGATTTCTTCTGCTTGTGAATTTAGAGCTCTGACACACAGGTGAAAAATTATGTCTTAAATTAGGTCTTAATTCATTGCAGGAATGTGCTAGTTGAAACAGTAGGTATCATGGCTTTGACAAATACCTTAAAATTAGTAACATCTTATAAATAAGCATTTTGTGTTAGTTTCTAGTGGTGCTTCTAGAGTCCCAGATCATCCAGCCACTAACTGAGTGTCCCTTCAATGCCATGGGAAACATACACTGTCTTCCTGGAGTGTCAAATGTACTAGATATTATACAATCTAAAATAACTTTTTTTATTAAAATAAAACTTCACATGAATATTTGAGATAAAAATACCAGACTTCAAAGACATCCCTTGCTTGCTGACAGATTGCTTCTGGCTAAATTGCTGCCTCATAGGGTCCCCACTGCTTTCCTCTGCCATTAGGGGTCCTTGTGAAGAAAACTGTGAACAACACATATGCATCTCAAAACCAATAATGTAAGATTCTCAAAGTCTTTCTATTTGCCAACACGTATTTAGTCTTTGAACTTCTTGACAATTAAATTTTTTATTTTCTTAAAAAATTAAATTTATTTATTTTCTTAAAAAATCCAACAACACTGAGTAAGGGATGTGCCAGGTGTCAAGAGATCCACAGTGGCTTTAGGGCATCATTTTATTTTATTTTATCTTATTTGTTCATTCTCATTCCACATACCATTTTGCTGGAAAAAATATTAATAACAAAATGAATACTATATGTTGTCTATAAACATACTATAGCATGGGCTTTGGGGATAAAATGGGGTTGTTAGCTATATGACTGAGCAAACATTTCAACACAATGATGCTATTGCCAGAATTAAACAGTCTGGTGTGCAGATCGTGGGGAACATACAGTGTAGTTAAAGACACTGAGATGGCTGTTTTTTTCTTTCTGCGGTCCTGGGGATGGAACACAGGGCTTTGTACACGCTAGGCAAGCGTTCTACACTGAGCCACATCCCCAGACCCAATAAGGTCAACTAAAATGGTTTCTCTCCAAAACATAGCACTGAGTTTTTAAAAAGTAAATTTAATGTAAATCATATAGATTTATTTCAAGAAAAAGTATAAAACACTGAATAAATCCATGTATTTTCCATATGTCTTTATTTATGAGTATATAATTCATTTCAGTGGGTCTGAAGATTAATAATAAGGAATGAAAAGGTGCCGATGAATTACCAGAGAGGCTATCTGAATTTCATTCTTATTTCCTTATGAACAAGCAGGTCCTTCCTTCTGAAAATAGTTATGAGAAAGCCACGGAGTTCCTAATTTGCTGTAGAAGAGGTGGAGAGAGGAGAAGAAAGGGATGAGGTGAGATTGAAAGCTGGATCAGCAGCAATATTGCTGTCTGTATTACATAAGGAGAAGCTGTACACGGAAACAAATTATGCTAGTTTGCCGTTTGGAAGCTTTTTCTTCTTAATGAAGAGATCCTTTAGCGATTTGATTCTCTAATTTCTACTAAAATTTTATTAATGGAAAATGTGTTTATACTTTAATAAAATTTAACCTAAATTTCCTAAGATAAGAGTAATTTGGCAAAGCATAAAATTGCACTAAATTCAATAAACTCAAGTAAAAGAAATCATTAAACCCTCTGCAGAGCAGAGCCTGTTTTCAAGCCCTTACTTAAGTATCTATAAAAAGACCAACAAGACACTTAGTTGTCTCTTTATTACCCTGACTTCCCCCACTGACTTATACAGTCACTTCAGATATGCTTTATTTTCTGTCTGGATTCATTTTCTAATTGGCATTGACTTCAAGCAAAACAGTTTTAATTTTCCCTGATTGCTAACTCCCAGCCTTCAGTTCCCTGTCAGACAGTCAATAATCTGTAAACAAACACTAAAGCACACTATTGACCCTGCCTGCAGTTTTAGGATCTTTATCATGTGACTGGAAAGCTGGTGAGTGAGACAGAAAAAAAAAGGAACACTCTCCCAAACCTTCTTTTTATTTAGTTTTTACTTCTTTCTTTAAAAAAATAAATTAAAAATTATATAAATATATATGGGTGTCTGTGTATATGTCCAGATGAGTGCAGGGGTCCATGAAAGCCAGGAGACGGTGTCATATCCCATGGAGCTGGAGTTACAGGTGGTTGTCAGTGGCCTCATGCAGGTGCTAGGAACCAAACTAGGGTCCTTTGAAAGAGCAGTGGGTGCTCTTAACTGTTAAAAAATTCCCCAGCCCATCTTTTTTTTTTTTTAATCTTGATTTTCTTTCTATTAACAGAGTAAAATGGACTGGAGTAGTGTGAGCTGGTCTAGGGTCTCCCAGTTCATTAGTGGTAGGGAGAAATTGTTTTCTTGACCCTAGGCAAGATGTCTCTGCCATGCTCCTCTGCCTCTGATATTACTGTAGGGAAAGGAAGTTACTTGAGGTCTTAAACAGTGGGTTGTGACCTCTTCAAACCAAGCCTTGTTAATTCAGCAGAGCTTGTGAGTTTCACATATTCTCCACACATGTCATGGGAAGAATACCCACCGTTATTCTTTGTACAGAAGTCAGTTGGGATGTTACAAAGGAATCTTGACATCTTTGGGAAATATCCATTGTGACAAAGGTAGTGTTCAATGTGTCTTTATAAATTATGTCTAACTTCATAGTAAATGCCAAACAAAAGGAGGAAATCAAAACTGACAGTAGTGATTTCCACAGAAGTAAGAGGGATGACCAGACAGGAAAGTGAATCAAAGTTTCAATTCTTCTCATAGTTATGAAACTCTGAGAGAACATAGAGACAAACATATCACATATAATGACTTTTTCATGCCATTTTTTAGTATGTGAAACCTGAGAGCATGTAATTAAAACCTATATTTGGCACTTGGTCAGGAAATTTTGCTCACAAATTGTATAGTCAGTTTTTTCAATGATCGTTTAATTACTTACTTCTGTTTTTTTTTTTTTTTAAATAAAGTCAACTGGGGCTAGGGATACAGCTCAGTTGATAAAGTGATAGTCTAGCAGGCATGAAGCCCTAGGTTTGATCAAGAACACCACAGAACCTTAGAATGACGGGGCATGCCTATAATCCTAGCAGTCAGGACATAGAAGTGGGAGGGTCAGAGGTTCAAGGTCCTTTTTGGCTACATAGGGATTTCAAGGCCAGCCAGGGTAGAGAACCTGTCTCAAAGATCTAAAATGAAATGAAATAAAGTTACTTATTTCAGGTGTTCTAAGGTTAAAAGGATAATAATGTACTTTATAGAAAATTTGGAAAAAAAAAAAAAGAAACCCTAGAGTTGATGATACTTTTTTTTGCCCCTGTGTGAAGAATTTCAATAAAACATAATTTTTTTTACAACAACCTTAGGAAGTAATTATTTTAGGAAAATTCTTTTTCAGATGCCTAAGTAGGACACACACAGAAAACAACTTGCCTAGAAGTCCTTGGTGTATAACCAGTGAGCCTGAGACTTGAATTAAAGCTGTCTAAAGTCTCGTCTGAAGCTCCTTGTCTATCATTCCCCATTGTTCTGCAACATGAGCTCATGAAAGGAGGTAGAAATCTCAAACACAGGACTGCTATTGCATAGCCAGCTTGCACCTGTACCCATTGAAATTATGATTGATTTGTTGCCGACCTAGCAGAGTTTTCTGTCCCCATCGTACCTGTTGTTGTCTATTAGTCTCCCTTCTCTGCTCATACGGCCTCATTCTGCCATTGCCTTCCAGACTCTCTAGCCACCACTTCACGCCATCCTAAGTTCACCTTCCTCACTCTGGTCACAAAAGCCAGAGCTGCTTGAGGCTCAGTCTAAAAATCTCATCTCTTACTCTGCCTCCTTCCCACTGTGCCCTGTCTGAATTCCACATTCTCCTGTGTGCCTTCCAGGATCCATTTTCTCCACTCCAATCTTCAAAGTATCTTGAAGTCTTCCATTTAGTGTGCTAATAGTATCTCCAAATTCGACAGGTCTCAGAGAAAAAAGTATGTCTTTTTTTTGGGGGGTGAGGGTAGG
The DNA here is from genome assembly GCF_949786415.1 of Peromyscus eremicus. Classification (NCBI taxonomy): domain Eukaryota; kingdom Metazoa; phylum Chordata; class Mammalia; order Rodentia; family Cricetidae; genus Peromyscus; species Peromyscus eremicus. The sequence continues at coordinate 30,950,747 of NC_081423.1, forward strand.
TGGAAGGTTGTTCAAAATGCAGTCTTTGTCCAGGCTTAAATAATCCCGGGAGCCACAATTTCATTTCACTTGGCTAGGAAGCTAAGAAGCCTGGAATCATCTTGTGCACCAGCTTGCCAACTCAAGGTGCCCAAATACCAATTCTGGTAAAGTCATCTCAAGAATGACTTCTTGGACTGCAGAAATAGATTTGAGAGGGATTCTTTGAACCTATATAAATAAAGCCCGGCATAATGTTATGTGCTTTTAATTCTAACAATGGGTAGTCAGAGTCAAGAGGATCCTGGGGCTCACTGGACAGCTTGACTAACTAAAAGGGTGAGCTTCAGGTTAATGAAGAGACCCTGCTTCAAAAATCAAAGTGGATAGTATCTGAGGAATCTCACCCAGGGTTGCTCTCTGGCCTCCACACATACATGCAAAAGTACACACCATATACCCATCACATAACTAAGTACACAGACACATAATGTCTTCTTTATTCTATTACTACCCATCAAGTATATACGATCCACATCTCACAAACTACACGTGGCAGGGGATAGCTAAGAATGTAACCCAATGTAAAGTCAAAACATTCCTGAAAGCACAAATTTGTCTGTGATTTGTTTGGAACTTTGCTTTTGTGATTTTAAGTGTTAACTTTGCAGATGATAAAATCCTTTAATAATATAAAAAGGCTGGACAACCCCAGTTCTAATATGTTCCATCAGTGTCACTACCATGCAACTTCTAGCATATGTGACTGATCTATTCTAAGACCTGTTACACACTGGGGCTAGAGTCACCTTCTCATACTTTGGGGGCTTTTCATTTTCATAGAATCAAGTCCTTAATCAGTGCTCTGTGAAGTCCAGCATAAAATAGTTCTCATTTGTGCCCCCTGGTATTATTACTTTATTAGGAAATAAATTTGTGATAAAGTAACAACTCAATGACATTTGGCAAGATAACAGTTGAATTCTACCTACAGAATTTTTTGCATGTATTTTCCTACATGTATGCTATAGAACTTCAACACATGTCAGGGACACAGGATAAATTTTCCAGCACTGTACAGAAAGGATTAGCCTTCTGAGGTTCTGCTTCTATTTCCTGCCTCTCATTTTCTGCACCCCATGGCTTTGACTGCTGGAATCTATGATCCCATGTTGACCACAGAGCCTTGGTAGCTCTCATTCCTTCCACTGGGAATTTCTAAATCCTCCCCTTTACATGCTCTTATTCAGCTATTAGTCTTCACTGCATCACTTCTCCCCTCTCTTCCCCTTCTCCCTCTCTCACACTCTGCCCTTCTCATATACTGCCTGTTTTGTTCTATTTAACTGTTACCATTTAGAACTAAGTGCCTGGAAAAGCCATTTTCTACCACAATCCCAGCCCCTCTGGCAGACTCCTCTATACTTCCAGACAACTCTCCATTCCTTCCAGAACCTCATTTATATTTGTATTTGTAGTTTCATTAGGGTCACTGTTTTAGTGTGCATTTCATCCCTGAAGCAGGGTTTGCATCACTGGGCCTTTTATAGAACAGAGTACTGTAGACATACATACATACATACATACATACATACATACATACATACACACACATATGACATATGTATAAGTATTATAGACTATATATGAGTATTTTAGACTCTCTCTCTCTCTCTCTCTCTCTCTCTCTCTCTCTGTGTGTGTGTGTGTGTGTGTGTGTGTGTGTGTGTGTAATTTTCTTTAGAAAGATTAGTTGCTGGACTGGGGAAATAGCTGAATGGTTATGAGCACTTCTGAAAGAGTTGAAGTCTTGTGTATGAATCCTAGCACCCACGTGGAAGCTAACTACTGCATGGAACTCCAGTCTCAAGGGATCTGACACCCTCTTCTGGCCTCTGTGGGCACAAGGCAGCCATGTGGTGCTATACATTATCATGGTGAAGGAGAAGGCACAACACTAACAAGAAAAATTTTATTTGCTTTCAGAGCTACAATTTTAAATTTTCATTGTGCTCAGTGACACTATGTGTGACTGTATTTTCTGTTGTTGGAAACATGATTATTATTCTGATGCTTGCCTTCCTACCCATGGATGTGTTGATTCTACCCACCATGCATTCCAGGTATCCCTTGCATCCTGGACCCCCTTCATTCCTCTCCTCTCTAGCATCACTAAGCAAACATGCTCATATCTACTATCATCTCTTGCTCAGGTGACCAGATGACCTTTCAAATGCTTCCCTACTTTGTCACTCATTCTCCTGAAGTTATTTCTCTACTGAGAAGCTATAAAGGTCATTAAAAATGGAATAAATCAGTGCACTTTAATGCCATTATGATCCTTTAATCTTTGAAAGCCCTCACCCACACATTAATCACTGTTATCTTAATATGTAATTCCTCTGATCATCACTGGTTATTCTGTCTTTGCAGCTCTGAGGAGAAAATAAGTTTCATGAAAGGTAAGCACCTGTTATGCACACTCACATCAGGGACACAGTGGGTGTTACCCAAAATGCAAACTAAGTGTCATCCATGTTGTCAAAACTTCTTTAAGGTTAAAAAAAAAATCAAAGAGTTTGCTTTGTAGAGTCAAGTCAGAAACCCTTTTTATCCCAAGTACCATCACTAGCTTAGCAAACCAAGAGGTAGACAAGTGGCTTCTTATGATTAAGTACCCACAGAATGGGTTTCATATCTTGAATCAAATATACTTAACAACTGAGGACTTTCAGAATTATATGATAAAAAGGCTAATGTGATCAGCTAATTTCTTATTCTTTCCAATCCCAAGGCTAAGTGTAGCTAACAGGGCAGCAGTGTAATAATCTTCATTATCTCTTCCTCTTTACAAAAATCACTCACGAAATGCTGCAAATGAAAAGGGGCCCGCTGGTGCCCCAGGAAGGCCCATCTGAGTGATGCTTTTTTTGTTTATGCTAATTAAGTAGGTTGCAGACTGGTTACTTAGCAATTTCCTTCATTGAGATGCTCCACGCCAGGAACTTAATTATATGTTCCATGCCTAAAGTGGTCATTATTAAGACGGGAGCAGGCAATGTCTGTGGGCCCGATGCTGTTCTCAATGTTGCCAGGATCTGACCTGACAAAGCCTAGAGAATGTGCAAAGCCATTTACTGACAGATGTGCTGAACAACATTGCAGTATTTCACTTCTTCATGGCTTAAGCTAGGCACAAAATGAGGATGCTTTTAATATTTATTTTTGTGTGTGTGTGTGTGTGTGTGTGTGTGTGTGTGTGTGTGTGTGTGTGTGTGTGAACGCCAGATGTATGTAGGTGACCACAGAGGCCAGAGGCTATGGGTTTACTTGGAGCTGGTGAGTTGTGAGCTGGGCAGCTGTGAGCTGCCCAAGATAGGTGCTGGAACCAATTTCTATCTTTTGTAAAAGTAGTCTGTATCCTGAAACATTGATCCATCACCCCAGCCCCTTAAGGACATTATTTTTGGAATGAAGTTAAATATATTTAATATATAGTAAAATATTATTTCTTCCTCATGGGTTTAGTGTGTTACCTGTTTGAAGGACACAGCTTCCACACTGGCTTTCACCTGGCATGAAGAAGGACTTCCTAAATCAATCTGTTCAGCATACATGAAGAAACAACTCCATTAAAAATCAAATTCCCCATAGGCTTTAATGGAACCCATCAATACTGTGTGTGTTAGGGGGAAAAATCAAACTTATAACCTTATTGTTTCTAAGCAGAAAACAAACTATTGATTTTTTTCAATAGAATTTTACTGTTGTTAGAGTTCTTTTCTCCCTGTCACATCTGTCTCCTGACACTCTCAATGGCATGTTTTGACTTAATTCATCTGCAGCTGAACAGAGGGCGCTGCATGGAAGCAGAGAAAACAAATGCAAACAGCTAAAGTATTGAGATCACAAACGCATTAAGAATGATTTTGATGATGGGACAGTTACACTTAGTGGAAGGAGCATTGTGAGGAGACAGTGCTCTGGTATTCAACAGTAGATGAGAGAGACAAGCATAGCTTAGAATAAAAAAAAAGGAACTCAGAAACTTGGTATCTGTGAAAGACAGCCACCTTTCAATGGCATCAGATATGACACTGTAATTTGAATCCTATCCCTGTGGTTGTTTGTGTGACTTCCATTTCCTACCCCCCTCCCCAAGCTTAATTGTTCAATACCCATTTTGCCTTGCATTAATGAGGCCTCTGAATATTTACAACCTGGAACACAGATATAGAAGTTCTATCTTTAAGAAGATAAGCATGCATCATCAGAAAGTGTGGGAAGCGTGTCCTGGCAATGAGTCTTGATGAATGATTGGCATGAGAAAGTTGCTGCGATCCTGAAGGATGTGGAGCCTTTGGGAATCTGAGAACAGCTCTGTCTTCTGTTTGTTTTGGTTTGCTCTGACTTGTATTGTATTGAAATGGTGTTTGTATTAGGACATATCTATTCACATTGTGATAAAGGTTGAAGGTCTTTGAATAACTCAAGCATGGACCTGGGGCTCTTTCCATAGTGCTCTCCCTGGCTTGGTTTCCCCTCCCCTTCCCTTCCCCTCCTTTCTTCTCCTGAAGCACATTTCATCAATCTCCACTGCTGATCTGACACTGTTTCACCTTTGAAATTTTTTGATAATGATAAATAAAAGGGAAAGCCATGCACTATTGCATCAATGGCACCTCAGGGTTATCAAATCATTGTCCAGGAAAAGTTATTCTTTAAGGAAAAACATCGGCTAATAATTAAAGGGCATAAATTTGAATACCATTGGGCATTCCCTGTTGAAATAATAAATCTAGGTAATAATGATCAGTAGATTATAAAGCTATGATGTAAAAACCACATGAAGAATTTCACACCAGACAAGCTGAACAAAGAACACAAAAGTCCAATAATTAATCTATTTTTAAATTTATTTTTATTATTAAGTATGTATATGTGTCTGTGAGTGTATCTGTATACCTATGTGCATGTGCCCATGGAAGCCAGAAAAGGGCATTTGATCCATTGCAGCTTGAGTTATAAGGAGTTGTGAGCCACCATACTGGATATGGTAAACAAAAATGGAGTCCTCTGCAAGAGCAGGAAATGCTCTTAACCACTGAACTGTCTCTCTAGGTTCCCAATGAATTACATAACATCTAATGTAAATTAATAAGATACCCAACCTTCAGAATGAGTCCCCAGCTTGAACTTGACATAGACAAAGCCTTGACTCTGAAGATAAGCTTATGGGAAATACCACAGGGACAAATGGATCCATTAAATGATATTATAGGGCTGTAACCAGCAGAAATATACTATGAGAAGTCGTCGAAAAGAGAGAAGAGGAAGAGGAAGCCATTACTGATTGAATGGTATTTAAGAATACATTACCTAAATTCAATTTGGGGAATCTGAATTTTTCTTCTCAGATCATTTATGAGACAAGTGATCTGAGCCATGTTTGAAAATACTAAGAAAGTAGATACAAACGTTTGCATTTAATATATGATAAAATCAGCAGTCTACTCACATCCGAAGGCACAAAAATATATTGTTGTAAATGTATTCATATAAAAATGTTTGCAAATGATATGATATGTAGCTTTTCTTGTAACCGATCCTTTTGGAAAGAGGTTTAGTAAAACAGGAAACAAGTCAATGAAAACAGATTGGCTCATATCTGTAGAATAGCCACTGAAGGTGGGTGAAGGGTCTTCATTACACTAGTCCCTATACATGCATTTGAATTCTCCATAGTATTTTTAAATAAAGTATTATTATAATTAAACTTGATTATGTGGCAGGTTGGAAACAGTGAGCCAACAGTTTGTTTCACGACTATGTTTATAGTCCCAAATACCTAGGAACTGAGCCTTAGTGCTCATTTTTAATGATTCTGACTTTTTAATATTCTGTTATCTTTTAATTGTTACTAAAAACAGAAACATCCTCACAACTATAAAACCATTGCTAATGGGGCAAATAACATTATTTTAAACACTAGACCCATGTAGATTTCTATTACTAGGGTGAGGTTTAGCAAGCATTTCCTATGCTTCACTATATTGTGCACCATTACACATCACAGATCCACCAGTCAGAAACTTAACATTGATACCTATGACCAACCAATCCTTAGATGCCATTCTATTTTTTTTTCAGTCAGGTCACAGGACTTTTTTTTTCTTAGTATAAATGATGGTCAGTTTTCTGACTTACCCAAAGTGGTTTCTTTTAGGCTTCTTCGTGGCAAAATTACTAATTATTTGGAGGTGGAACTATGAAGTAAATGTGAATATTCTATCCCTCATTGATCTATAAGTCAAATATTTTCTTCATCTACTGAGTGTGGATTTGTTTCTTAAGGTTTTATTCTATGGGTTGTATTTTATCACTGCCATCCATGCAGCAGAGCTGACCTGAGCTGGTCTCACACTCTGACATTTCCTCTTCATTTGAATAACTTGCTTTATTGTAACAAAAGATACTTCAGGTTCATCTCCCATTTTCCTCACCTAAGCCTTAGTATCAGTTATTTCTCCTGGGACTCCCCATTTTCTTATCAAAATGGTTTACAGATGTCCATAACTGAGTTCTCTGTATTTTAAGTTCACTGTGGGGCAGAGAGGGGTCACTCTTTCTAAGTCATCTGAGCAGACATGTTTAAGTAGTATTGTATGCATGAACATTCTTATTTATTTTTCAGTAAAGCATCATATGCATTCACAGTATCCCTCTACTACCACTGCAACAGGATTAATTTTGGATTTCTCCCTTTCCATGCTTTTCTTTGTGCAGAGCTAGAAATGGAACATAGGATCATGTGTATGCTACACAAGTTGCTACAGAATGAGCTATGGCCCCGATGACAGACTTTTTGTTCCTATCTCTACTACTAAAAGATTTCAGTTCTTATTATATTTAATGTGCCCACTTAATAACTTCTCTAAAGATACTCAATCTTTCATCAATGCTGCAACCCACTGTCCAGGAAATAGTCTATGATCCTGCCTTAAGGACCAGCGTACATACTTAGCTGCAGCTCTCCTGGGCTTGTGTCACAGGCATATGCATGGAAGCCTGCTTTACCTGCTGTGCACTTCAACCTCATGTATAGATACTGATTTCCCATTGCATGCTACTTTCTCACATAATTTGCATCCCTTGCTTTGCTTGTTCATCATAACTCAAAGCATGATATGCCTTTGTGTAGAGACAGGTTTAGCCCATCAGGTTCTATTATTTTTTCATAGAACACATGACACATAGACAGCCATTCTTTTACCTTCCCCACATCTAAAGCACCCTATGGAATAGCCTACTTTCCGTACATAGTCACCCTTCCATGGGGAGAACTTTGTCACCCAGACATCCTAGCCCATGTGAATGTACTCTCATTCCCAGGTTTGGTATTTTATGCAGCATCACCCAACGCCATCTTCTCCTTTATGTTCTCAGCTCTCACCCCACTTACTGGACATCCTCTTTCTGACACTCCCTCCACATTTCATTCAACTCTGACACTTTGTTGCATAGCCATCCCTCTTAGATGCCCTCATCAACTTGCTTAGCTGTTATTTTTACCTTTTTAATAAAATTCCTATTGGGGATGATTATAGATTTACATAAACAAGTATAAAAATGATACAGAGAAATCTCCATATCTTATAAAACCACAATATAACACAATTGTCATTAACATAATTGCCTCTACTTCACAGTGCAAAACTCACAGGGTAATGTTAGTAGCTTTATTTCTTAAGAATCTTGTGTACTAACTACATGGAAAATGAGATTCCTCCTCTTAATATAGAAAATCTATTTTCACATTTATTTATTCAAAATTTAGTAGGGGCATGTGATCATGAAAGCTTCTTTGGCTTCTTAAAAAAAAAAAAAGGCCACCAGGAACAACACTGTTCCCACTCAACCAAATCCAACTCTTTATTCTCCAATCAAAAATGTCCACTGGGCATGGAACCAACATGGACTAATTCCAGGATTGGATTATGTCCTCCAAGGAGGCCTCCATTTCACAGTGCTAGGCCTTCAAAGCATATTTGGTATAACAATAGAAATGCCAGTTTTCTGGAGAGGCCAAACCCCAGTATCTTTTCCTACCACTCCAGAAAAGAATTCTGCTTGAAGAATTCTGCAAAGGAAAGCATCTTCCAACAGGCAACAAGAGGCTGTGAAACAGGCTACTGGTTGTTAATGGCTGAGATCAGAATATACAGATGATAAAACCATAGTGCAGCCTGGGTCTAATAGATGGCCAAACAAGGGTAGTTAGAACTCTGTGGTTCTGAGAAACAATAAAGGCACTGAAGATTCCTGGCCGTGCACATTTCTCATATACAATTGTCTTTTGCAGTAATACAACCATCAGGCAAGTGTGAGTATTTATATAAATGGTTTTGATTAGCTGTGATTTAAAAATCAGTTCCTAGACATGTTTTGAGTATTCAGTAGTGCATGAGTTTTAGCATGTAACGTCAAGCTTTGTCTATATTCTTGGGATGAGATCTTTAGGCAAGAAGCACTGCACATGTATTCCAGGGACGGTAAGTGTAAGTCTAAGAGGCAAACACAACACAGCTGTCTGGGGCTGTGGCAGTTGTGAGCTGTAGACTGTTGAGACTTCAGGAACAGATACCTTCCCCAGAGAGAAGTCAGATCTCCAACACCATCAGCTAAAGAAGATTATATGTTGATGGTTATGCTGGAAACAATATGTGGCTGCAAATACAAAAGTGTTAGTCTCTTGGAACATTTTTTAGATTTTTTTTTTCAGAGCTGAGGACCGAACCCAGGGCCTTGTGCCTGCTAGGCAAGCACTCTACCACTGAGCTAAATCCCCAACCCAGTTTTTAGATCTTAATAGATCTTAATTACTGTGGTTATTCTGTCCATGTGGGTTCCAGAGATTGAACTCAGGTCCTCAGGCTTGTGACAGGAGCATTAAAGCACAGACACACACACACACACACACACACACACACACACACACACACACACACACACACATATATATATATATATATATATATATATATATATATATATATATATCTCCTTTTCATTCAAGTGCAGCTTTTATGGGCAAAGCACCAAAATTATATTTTATTGTTTTAGAAACTTTGTTTAAAATTCTGTCTCAATGGTCCATTACACTACTGAGTAAAACCTTGTTCCTTTGGATTGGGGAGAAGGATTATTAAAAATACACATCCCATATCTTCTCATAATTGAGCTGTGTGTGTAAAAATGACTAGCTGATTCTCTCAACTTCAGGTGATGGATATTTAACCACTTTAAACTGAAGACTGACTACAGGTGGAATTCCTGCCTTCAGACCTAAAGAGACAATACTGCACACGAAACAAGGTTTGGACTGGCTGTGTGATCAGAGACATACTGTGATCCTGCCCCATTCTCAAGTACAAAACAGTGTGCAGAAATTGACCTGGGCCTGGAGTGTCTTTTAATCAATTAGTGATGTGTTAATTTCTCCAGGAAAGAGGAGGACTAATTCTAGAAATAATATCAATCTTGTCTTTTAATTATTTTTTCTAAAGTGACTATTTTTCTAATATTATAGCTGCTGTGTCTATTACAGAATCAATATACACACATAGTCTAAATACATACACGTGTATAATAATTTAGGTATAAATACACATTCTTTTTGCATTTGAGGTGAATCGGACACGTGTTTCACATATTCCAGGCATTAAATTACATTTATTTATTTCAAAAATCACTGGATAATGGGTGATGAAGAGATGGTTCACCTGTTAAGAACACTGGCTGTTCTTCCAGAGGACCCGGGTTTGATTCCCAACACCCACATGGTAGCTAACAATTGTCTCCAAGTCCAGTCTCAGGAGATTCAATGCCCTCTTCTCACCTCCACTGGCACTCTGGCATGCGACATGAATGTGGTACATAGACATATATGCAGGCAAAATACCAATAAACATAAAATAAAATAACAAAAACAGAAAGGAAAGAAGCATTGGATGAGAAGATAAGGTACTAGTCTATTTGCCTTTTTTATTAGTCTTTCTTTTTCTCTTTGGGCTTCTCAACTTCCATATTAGAATAAAGAGAGAAGAGACCATTTAGTTTCATTTAAATTTAGGAAATCAAAATACCTCAGGCAAAATAAAACCATATCCAATTACAACTTTTGATGGAAATCTTTGAGACTGATTTTAACTGAAATTATCTATAGGAAAGAGAAAAAAAGACTGTCTTTTTCTCTAGTAAGAAATGAAATTAAAGCCAGTGAGATGTGTAGATGTCTAAGTGTGTAAAGACAAAAGAACTTGCCACCAAGCCTGATGACCTGAGTTGCATCCCCATGACCCCCTACCGGTTGTCCTCTGACCTCCACATGTGTGCTGGGGCTCATGCCCTCACTCCCATACAATCAACCAATCAATCAAGAGTACAATAATTTTTTAAAAGAAAAACAATTGAACTTGGTGCACAGTCAATCAGTAGAAGAACTCCATTTCTGTCTAAGCTCTGAGCTCCGCCAGACTCAGCAAAGGCAGGGTTGTACTTGGCTTTGGGAAGTATATACAGGCCTATTATTTTTTCTGGTCCCACTTTCTTTCTGCCCACATAACAAGTAGTTTGCTGAGGTGACAAGTGAGAGCAGCAACCACAACACATTTTTTTAAGCTATAGAACTATGTTCCCTGCTTGTTTGTTTCCTTCTTCCTTACTCGAATAGAAATTATCCAAGAGTTACATGGCACACTGTGATCGATTTTCTGTCTCAGAACAAAACCAAACACTAAATGGAATTAGAAAGCCAGGTCAGACAGCCCACTTTTGCACACTCCTCAAAATCTGATTTGCAATAATGACATATATTATTTATCCAAATGGCACCCTTTAGTCACAGCCACTGTTGGTGTCCCCTGCTCAATAAAATAGTCTTCTGTATGTAAATTCCACATCCCTGAGAGGATTGGGGGCATATATACATGATCAGGTTCCTGATTTGGGTTTTTAGACATTTCTCTGGAATATCATAAAAACTGCCATCAGAATTACAGTCTTCATCGATGATAAATTATAATGGCAGGATTTCCCCTACATTTTCTCTTCCATCAGCTTACAATGCTGTGGTTCTAGGTACTGGAATGGAAAGCCCCCAAACAGTCTTATATCAGGCACCATCTGACCTAGGGGACCCTGGGATGATAACACTACCTGTTTGTCTCTGTAATGTCTTGCCATTGTCCCCCTCCATATTGACATCATGCGGTGACTCCATGTGATAGCATTATGTTCCTAGTGTTGTGTCCAAGTCTAAACCTAATAGACAAGTACGAATTAATTTAAATTTTTCCCCAAGAGCCATTATAAACCAGTCATGGCAAGCAGTAGGAAAACGTTCTAATGTTATTTACCTTGTGCACCAAGTTCCATTTCTGTCCTTCTGATAAAACACTCTGACCAAAAGCAGCTCAGCGGAGGAGTGGGTTTGTTTCAGCTTACAAATTGCAGCACATCATTGAGAAAACTTGTGTTCAGACCTCAAGTCAGAACTTGAAACGGAACTGTGGAGGAACACTGAGTGTTGTTGACTCTCTTATTCAGACTTACTCATACTATTTTTCCTTTCTCATTTGGCCCAGGACTAGTCAGTTACCTAGGAAATGGCACTACTCTCAGTGGGCTAGAGACTCCTACATCAATTAACAATCAAGACAGCATCCACAGGGCAATTTGATTAGGCAATTCCTCAGGAGAGGTTTTTTTTCTCAGATGACCCCAGGGTATGTGACATTAACAATTAAAGGTAACTGGAAAAGATGTATTACATTTTTAAGCAAATTCCTTTTTTATTGTTATCTAGTGTGCTGCACAATACTGTTCCTCAGTGTGTGTTGCACAACTACAGACTTTACCCAGCATCCTCACGGAGGCAGCGGGAAAGGGCAAAAAGGATGGGCTCACACCTCCCATCTGGGCTTTCTTTTGCATGACTATTCAAACTTCTGGGCTAGGATTTATATTTTTATATGACAACGAAAGCTTGGCTCTAAGAGAATGAAAAGATAAGCCAAATATTAAAAAAAGAAGTTGTTTTCAAAACATCCATTTGATTGTATGTAACATAAAGAATTCTCCAAACCTATCATTTAGAAAAGGTCAGAACTAAAAACATACATATTAGCTAGGCGGTGGTGGCGCACGCCTTTAATCCCAGCACTTGGGAGGCAGAGGCAGGCGGATCTCTGAGTTCAAGGCCAGCCTGGTCTCCAAAGCGAGTTCCAGGAAAGGCGCAAAGCTACACAGAGAAACCCTGTCTCAAAAAACAAAAACAAAAACAAATGAAAAAACCCATATATGTAACATTATACGGACTCAATAGGATATATATGCATCCAATAACAATTAGTGATAAAAAGAGGCCATGTTTTTGAAGGACAGTAGGGGTGGTGTATGGGAGGGTTTGGTTGGAGGAAGGGGAAAGCAGAAATTAAATTATAATCTCAAAAATAAACAAAGAAATGAACAAAAAGAAAATATACAACCCAGGCTGGAGATATATCTCAGTGACTGAGCACTTTCCTAGCACATGTATGGCCCCAGGTTCAACCCCCAGAACTGCAAAAGCAAGACAAAGCAGAGAATCCCGTTGAAAAAAAAATGCACAAAAACCAAAAAGAGATCCCCTCAATGAGTGTGGAATGCCTAGAGAAAAAAGCATTGTGCAGATGTGCACATTGTGAGTTTAGTATGGGAAGATGTCATGTTGCCTGTCATCAGAGAATTCAAAGCTGAAACAACAGTGAAACACCACCACACACCTTCCGGAATGGTTGAAATCATAAACTAACCACATTAAAATGGGGCAAGAACACAGAGCAACATAAGTACTTCTCCATCATATGTGGGGAAGCAAAACACCACAGCAACTTTAACCGTATTAATTTATTTATTTGTTTGCATTGGTATTTTGCCTGCATGTGTGTCTGTGTGAGGGTGTCACATCTTAGAGTTAGAGACAGTTGTGAGCTGCCATGTGGGTGCCGGGAGTTAAACCTGGGTCCTCTGGAAGAACAATCAGCACTCTGACCCACTGAGCCATCTCTCCAGCCCCACACAGCAACTCTAAAAGACATTTAAAACAATTACAAACCACGGAGGAGAAAATTTTATTTGTCTTCCAAAACCTGAACATTTACTTCTAAACTTTTATGAAGCAAGGTTACTGAGGTCTGGTTCAATAAACTCAAACCAAATGCTTGCTACCTTTCAACGCATCTATAAAAGTTGACAATGCAAAATTACTGCTTCTAGAGGCTGGAAAAATGGCTCAGTTGCTAAACTGCTTGCCTTGCAAGCATGAGGACATGGGTTCAATCCCCTAGAACTCATAAAAACACCAGGTGTGGTGGTACATACTAATAATCGCAGTTCTAGGAAGGCAGAGATGAGAGGATCCCAGGGGCTCGCTGTATAGACAGTCTAGCTTATTTGCTGAGTTCTAAAGCAAAGAGAAATTCTGTCTCAGAAAACGACAACCATTGGACGGTACCTTAGATTGTCTTCTGGCCTACACACACACACACACACACACACACACACACACACACACACCACTCTCTCTCTCTCTCTCTCTCTCTCTCTCTCTCTCTCTCTCTCTCTCTCACACACACACACACACACACACACACGCACGCACGCACGCACGCACGCTCACATATGTATATGTGCACCTTGATGCATATGAATGCATACATACACACATACAAATAAAAATAATAAACAATAAAAATTACTGTTCCACCTTACAGCTCCTTTAAGTATTCTGCAGCTGTCAAGGCTCTCACTGCTCTAAGGTGGATGAATACTCAACAGTACCTTTAAATATGCTCTCCATCCTGTGTTTCCCTCCATTAGTATTAAATTCTCCTGGCCTTAGCTTTTTTCTTTATAACTCAACCTCATTCATAGCAGATTTAGCAGAAATAAGTGAAAATCTATATAGCAAACAACTGGCAGGCAAGCTGCCGCTGAAGCATTCCCGTTGTGATGTGTTTAATTACTGGAAGTTATAGCATCTTTCAAATATAACATGTATTTCTTTATTTTATTGGGTTTTACGGCAAAGACATTGTACAAATAATAGCCTTTCTCTGGGTAAAGCTTGGACCATATCTTGGCATTTTTGCATAGGCGATGGATGCAACTGACATTTATTTTTCCTATGCAGAATTTCTTTTTTGTTTTGTTCAGGTACAAAATTTTATCATGCTCTATTAGGGGAGGCAAAATGAATTGTACTCTTGCAAACTCTCTCTGGTTCCCTGTTGTCAAGAATACATATGTGTTATCCTTGCAAAAGGGAAAAGTAAGCATTAAAAACTCCTTTTAGCTAATCCCCTGCCCCTCCTTCATCTTCAGCTACCATTCACCTGAGAGGAGCTAGAAGTCATATTTTCATGAGCATAAAAAAATTCTCATGTCTTTGTCTTTAGTCTCCTTTGATGAGATAAATGATCCTTTTAATGGGAAGAAAAACACCTGGGGACCAGGGGAATGTACAGAACTCCAGACAATATTGTTCAATAAATATACATAAAATGAATTGTGAATGAAGGTGAGGCAGAGTCCCACAACTGCCTAAAGTCAATGTGATGTGTTTATTACAGGAGATGCTAAGAGACAAGCTAATAGACTCTAGGGGGAGACTCCAATTCCAGCAAGATTTTACAGCCTGTCAAATCATTCCAGCTTTGGCATAAGCAGAATCCTAATGATGCATGTTTTATATGCCAGTTACACCAAGTTTAAGAAGTACAGCTTATTGCTCTTAATGTCTCAGGGCAGCAGAGTGAAGATCAGTACACAGAATGGGAGAGGTTTACCTGCATAATGTGAGTGTTAGCCTGTTTGTGGTCCTGGTGGATGTTTAGAACATGGACCATGAGGTTGTGAGTCAACCTTAATCCATTACCTGACAGTTAAGAATATCTGAGGATGAGACAGTCCAGCCTTAGGAGATTTTAGAGGTACTTGTGATGGCTGCCTCTAACTGTCAACTTGACACAGCCTAGAACCATCTAGGAAAAGAGTTGCAACAGAATTGCTGACACTAGGGTTAGACTGTCAACAAGTCAGTAGATGATCTTCAATTAGCCATTTTGGGGAGCACCATTGCCTGGGTTTGGGTTCTGAACTGTGTAAGAACAGAGAAAGCCAGCTGAGTAACAAACATGCCAGACATTCCTCCTCTCTCTGCTCTTGAGTGTGGATGTGGTGGGACTGACTGCCTCGGGCTCTTGTCACTGTGATCCCCCTGTGATGATGGACTGTAACCTGGAATTGTAAGGTTGCCTTTGGTCAAGATCCTTTATCCCAGCAACAGAAATGAAACTAGAATAGTGGCCAAAGAAATGTATTTCAGCAGGTCACTAAATATTTCACTCTTGGGACATGTGTGTTGCTGTATTTAAGAGAGTTCTAACTTACATCACTATGACATTTTTTTCTAAACAATTTATTTCTAATGTTTTTAATTTTGTGTATGTGTATCTATCTCTCTCTCTCTCTCTCTCTCTCTCTCTCTCTGTGTGTGTGTGTGTGTGTGTGTGTCTATGCATGCACATATGAGTGTAGGCACTTGCAGAGGTAACAGGTATTGGATCCCTAGGGAATTGGAGTTAAGGGTGCTTATGAAGTACCTGGTGTGAACTTAGGTCCTCTGGAAGAGAATTAAGTGTTTTCACTGAAGAGTCTTTTCTCCAGCTCCCACTATCAAGTATGTGAAAATCACAAATAGTTATGCTAGTTGTAACTAAGTCTCGAGGTTTTGTTTTAGACAGACGCCTGTGGTGTCCTTAAGGGAATATCTAGGTATATTTAACTCCTTCAGATGCAGAAACTGATGCAGTGTTGATTCTGTACTTCATTTTCATTTTCCTTGATAGAATCACTTGAACTACTCTATCTACTTTTATTAGTCAAGGCTGGGAGACTGACTGTTTTCAGTCCCCAATCTAATGCTCTGCTGGATACTGAAGTGCCTCTGAGGACCAATCCTAACACTTGCCTTCAAGCTGTCTTACTCAATCAACTCAGGTCAAGGCGAGGCAAAGCACCTCACAGAAATCAAAGGCAGAATCAAGAAAAGGCAGCCCATGAAAATGGCAAAAGCAAGAAGGAAAAAAAATACATCTTTAACACAATCTGCCCTTTCTCTTGACTTCCTGACTACAATGTTCCAGAGAAGTGGAATTCCAGAGGAGAAGTGAGTCTATCATATAGGTGGCCAGAATAGAATACTGCTCTCTCTCTCTCTCTCTCTCTCTCTCTCTCTCTCTCTCTCTCTCTCTCTCTCTCTCTCTCTGACACACACACACACACACACCTATGGTTCTGGTAAGGTTTGGTTGCAGTTTCTAATGTCCAGTTCAAATGACCAAATAACCCAAATCAGCAAATCTTATAGCCCAATAAACCTCTATGTGGTAACATTCAGTCCAGTTATATTAATGGTTGCCAGGGTCTACTCTGAATGAGGCCTATAAAGCTTATGAGAATATTTCTGACGAAAGGAACAAGGTACTACAACTATGCTAATTAGGACCATCTGTAGCCACTTACTGGATTTTTTCCCCTTATAGTTCATGATGACAATCCACACTAAATCTAAAGCCAAATTCACTGTCCTCCCATTACTGACATTTTCTATGCCTTCCATTTTGAAATGATTCCTCTTGTACCCTTTTCTTTGTCTGTCCTCAATGTTCAGCAATAGAGAGATCTTGATGTACATTTGGCTATCCCT
The DNA here is from genome assembly GCF_949786415.1 of Peromyscus eremicus. NCBI lineage: Eukaryota > Metazoa > Chordata > Mammalia > Rodentia > Cricetidae > Peromyscus > Peromyscus eremicus. The sequence goes on from NC_081423.1 coordinate 30,967,536, forward strand.
GTATCTTTTATGATCATTAAAAGTACTGATGCTATAAAATCTGTTGATCAATAGATACATTAATTTTACACATTGTTTAAGGGAACACTAAATGTTTAGTCATTGTTTAATGTGTACTCAACACTGAACCTGACACTGAAGACAAAATTCATTAATGTATGCTATTGTTAGTGATTATGTAGTTTTTAATACTTGCATACTAAATAATTTCATGTAAACTTCCTATATAGCAAATAGCTTTCATTTGTCTCATAAAAATAAAAATTATCTAAGTGTGTAAACCCTCATGTGGGATAAATGTTGTTCTGCAAAGCTGAGAAAACTTGTGGTAAAAGTTTAGGCAGTCTCTCTGAAAGTTCTCTGTCATCTGGGCTTGTCTCTCTCTTTCCAAATTCCAAATAAACAATTCTCACTTGTCAGTTCCAATAACTACCTCAGTAAATATTCATCCTTACTCCCTTTAATGCAGTAGAGACTTTAAAGATACCATTGATAGAGACACAATCAAATTGCAGTTTTGCAACTGTAGACAAACTTGGCATTTGCTCTCCTAACAAACGCTTTATTGTGATCTGGCCCCAGCGGCAAGTGCTGAAGGATGCTGAGTGAGCAGAAAGCCATCTCCTAGTTCTGAATATTCTCCTAGACTGAGTTCCCGAGTGGCACTGCGCTATCCTTAATATCTTACTGTGGTGTGTGACTATAATCCTAATAGCAATAAAAATAATAACTAGCATTTTAAACAAACTGTGCTCATGAAAGTTTTGGGTTTTGTTTGTTTTTGTTAAGTAGCATCATATCTTCAGTGGACACCAATTACTTTTATGTGTATTAAGAAACTAATATTTCAAAATAGCTTGACAGGTAGATTATTTTTTATCACCAAGGAATGCTTTCAACCAAGAAACAGGTCTTATATTAGATACTAAAGCTTATCTTGCTTTGAACTATGAGTAAGAAAAAAAACAAAACAAAACAAAGGATCCTTTGCTATATTGGTTTCTAGTTGCTTGAAGACACTTTCATTGGGACTCCAGAATTTACTCCCAGTGACAGAGATATTTCCCCTCCCACTTCAGAGACAACAAATTAGGTACAATAAGATTAATTTAAGAGTCATAGTAAAGTCAGCATGGTGGTGTATGGCTTTAATCTCAGCTCTTGGGAGGCAGAGGCAGACAGAACTCTTCAGTTCTAGGCCAGTCTGCTCTACATAGTGAGTTCCAGGACAGCCAGGGCTAAATAAAGAGACCTTGTCTCAAAACCAACAAGCAAACAAACAAGCTTTAAAAAGCCATGTTACCATACTAAAAGAAGAACAGTCACATAAAAACATTCTTCTATAAAATCTATTTGCAAAATATCTCACATTTCTTTTTTTTTTTTTAATTTTTATTTTGCAATACAATTCAGTTCTACATATCAGCCACAGATTCCCTTGTTCTCCCCCCTCCCGCCCCCCTCACCTTCCCCCCAGCCCGCCCCCCATTCCAATCTCCTCCAGGGCAAAGCCTTCCCCACAGACTGAGATCAACCTGGTGGACTCAGTCCAGGTAGGTCCAGTCCCCTCCTCCCATGCCGAGCCAAGGGACCCTGCATAGGCCCCAGGTTTCAAACAGCCAACTCATGCAATGAGCACAGGACCCGGTCCCACTGCCTGGATGCCTCCCAAACAGATCAGGCCAATCAACTGTCTCACCCATTCAGAGGGCCTGATCCAGTTGGTGACCCCTCAGCCATTGGTTCATATTTCATGTGTTTCCGTTTGTTTGGCTATTTGTCTCTGTGCTTTATCCGACCTTGGTCTCAACAATTCTCTCTCATATAAACCCTCCTCATTCTCGCTAATTGGACTCCCAGAGATCCACCTGGGGCCTAGTCATGGATCTCTGCATCCAGATCCCTCAGTAGTTGGATGAGGTTTCTAGCACGACAATTAGGGTGTTTGGCCATCCCATCACCAGAGTAGGTCAGTTCGGACTGTCTCTCGACCATTGCCAGCAGTCTGTTGTGGGGGTATCTTTGTGGATTTCTGTGGGCCTCTCTAGCACTTTGTTAAATCAAGACCAGATAAACTATTTAAATAGTCCAATAACCCCTAACGAAATAGAAACAGTCATTAAAAGTCTCCCAACCAAAAAAAGCCCAGGACCAGATGGTTTCAGTGCAGAATTCTACCAGATCTTCAAAGAAGAGTTAATACCAATACTCTCTAAATTGTTCCATACAATAGAAACAGAAGGAACATTACCAAACTCCTTCTATGAGGCTACAATTACCCTGATTCCCAAACCAAACAAGGATACAACAAAGAAAGAGAACTACAGACCGATCTCCCTCATGAACATTGATGCAAAAATACTCAATAAAATACTGGCAAACAGACTCCAAGACCACATCAAAACAATTATCCACCATGATCAAGTAGGATTCATTCCAGGGATGCAAGGATGGTTCAACATACGAAAGTCTGTCAATGTGATACACCATATAAACAAACTCAAAGAAAAAAACCACATGATCATCTCACTAGATGCTGAAAAGGCATTTGACAAAATCCAACACCCCTTCATGATAAAGGTCTTGGAGCGATCAGGAATACAGGGAACATACCTAAACATAATAAAGGCAATTTACAGCAAGCCAACAGCCAACATCAAATTAAATGGAGAGAAACTCAAAGCAATTCCACTAAAATCAGGAACGAGGCAAGGCTGTCCGCTCTCCCCATACTTATTCAATATAGTACTTGAAGTTCTAGCCAGAGCAATAAGACAACATAAGGAGATTAAGGGGATACAAATTGGAAAGGAAGAAGTCAAGCTTTCCCTATTTGCAGATGACATGATAGTATACTTGAGCAACCCCAAAGATTCCACCAAGGAACTGATACAGCTTATAAACACCTTCAGCAACATAGCAGGATACAAGATCAACTCCAAAAAATCAGTAGCCCTCCTATATACAATGGACAAAAAAGCGGAGAAGGAAATCAGAGATACATCACCCTTTACTATAGCCACAAATGACATAAAATACCTTGGGGTAATACTAACTAAGCAAGTGAAGGACCTATATGACAAGAACTTTAAGTCCCTGAAAAAAGAAATTGAAGAAGATGTCAGAAAATGGAAAGATCTCCCATGCTCATGGATAGGCAGAACTAACATAGTAAAAATGGCAATCTTACCAAAAGCAATCTACAGATTCAATGCAATCCCCATCAAAATACCAACACAATTCTTCACAGACCTGGAAAGAATAATACTCAACTTCATATGGAAAAACAAAAAACCCAGGATAGCCAAAAGAATCCTGTACAATAAAACCACCTCTGGAGGCATCACGATCCCTGACTTCAAGCTCTACTATAGAGCTACAGTAATAAAAACAGCTTGGTACTGGCATAAAAACCGACATGTGGACCAATGGAATCGAATTGAAGACCCTGATATTAATCCGCACACCTATGAACAAATAATTTTTGACAAAGAAGCCAAAAGTGCACAATGGAAAAAAGAAAGCATCTTCAACAAATGGTGCTGGCAAAACTGGATATCAACATGTAGAAGGCTGCAAATAGATCCATATCTATCACCGTGCACAAAACTTAAGTCCAAGTGGATCAAGGACCTCAACATAAATCCAGCTACTCTGAACCTGCTAGAAGAGAAAGTAGGAAGTAGTCTTGAACACATTGGCATAGGAGACTACTTTCTAAATAGAACACCAGTAGCACAGACACTGAGAGAAACAATCAATCAATGGGACCTCTTGAAACTGAGAAGCTTTTGTAGGGCAAAGGATACGGTCAACAAAGCAAAGCGACAGCCTACAGAATGGGAAAAGATCTTCACCAATCCCACATCTGACAGAGGACTGATATCCAGAATATATAAGGAACTCAAGAAATTAGACATCAAAATGCCCAACAGTCCAATTAAGAAATGGGCTATAGAACTAAACAGAGAATTATCAACAGAGGAAACTCAAATGGCTGAAAGACATTTAAGGAATTGCTCAACATCCCTAATCATCAGGGAAATGCAAATCAAAACAACTCTGAGATACCACCTTACGCCTGTCAGAATGGCTAAGATCAAAAACACTGAAGACACCTTATGCTGGAGAGGATGTGGAGCTAGGGGAACTCTCCTCCACTGCTGGTGGGAATGCAAGCTTGTACAACCACTTTGGAAATCAATATGGCGATTTCTTAGAAAATTGGGAATCCATCTCCCCCAAGATCCAGCTATACCACTCTTGGGCATATACCCAAGGAATGCTCAACCACACCACAAGAGCACTTGTTCAGCTATGTTCATATCAGTGTTGTTTGTAATAGCCAGAACATGGAAACAACCTAGATGCCCTTCAACTGAAGAATGGATAAACAAAATGTGGTACATATACACAATGGAATACTACTCAGCAGAGAAAAACAATGGCATCATGAGGTTTGCAGACAAATGGATGGATCTAGAAAAAATCATCCTGAGTGAGGTATCCCAGACTCAGAAAGACAAACATGGTATGTACTCACTCATAACAGGATACTAGATGTGGAACAAGGATGACTGGACTGCTACTCACATCACCAGGCAGGCTACCTGGAAAACAGGACCCCAAGAAAGACACAGGGATCGCCCAACGACAGAGAAATGGAATGAGATCTACATGAACAGCCTGGACATGAGTAGGGGTAGTGAAGGGCGAGGGGCGAGGGAAAGAGAGCTTGGGTGAGTGGGAGATCCCAGCTGGATCAAAAACAGAGAGGGAGAACAAGGAATAGGAGACCATGGTAAATGAAGACCACATGAGAATAGGAATATCTCACATTTCTTAAAATCCTAAATTGAGGGGAAAATTTTGTCTACTACATCTCACACAATAGACACTAGGACATGAAAGGATTTTGTTAGAAAGATTATCAACTAAAGCATACCCTGATTGTGGAGTTCAACCAAGAAGAATAATGCTTGGGACAAGACAAGGCATGTAGACTTTTACTTTCTCAGGATCTTAATTAAAGAAGATTGTATGATTATCCTTATTCTGAACTATAACTCTTTAAAACATATAAAAACCAAACTCAATTTGTATTATATCTTCATTCTTTCATTCGTGTGGCTGGTTGGTTGGGTTTGTGTGATCATGACCTTGACTCCAGCAGTCTCTCCTTGGCTCATGGTAGTTAATTTGTCTGTATTAACACTGCATGGTTCTAAAACAATGTTGTTTCATAAAATTAAGACAAGTGGATGAACATAATTAGGGGAAAAACTCAGAGTGTGCTGTTACTCCTGACAGCAATGGTGCTCTTGACAAGGGACTACAGAAGCCAGAGCATCACAGGCTTTGTATTCCCCCCTCCACCACCAGGACTAAAGTGGCTTCACTTTTGCTTAAGATACTCTCGTCATGACTTCTTGACTTCAAAGTTAATTAAGGAGCCATGTTCTGTCTCCATCAGGAAGTCAATTATGAGGTGGACTGCCAAGTGCTTGTGAATGTACTATTATTGATACCAGGGATTAGAATTGAATCCTGGCTCCTGAAAATTTGGACAATGGTCCCTGTCTTGATAAACATTAATGTTTCTACCTGGAGAGTGACTGTGAAATTGTACCCATGGAGGAATTCAAAAAAAGTCAGTGCATGTAAAACACCACAATGTCTTATACAGTAAGCAGTCAATCAATACATGAGAGCAGTTATTACATTAACAGAAATCCATAATTTCTCTCAGTTCACATTTGTTCCAAACCAAGATGTCAAAGAACATACAGATCATAATTAGATTCATTAATTTAATTTATGAGTCACTTTTATTTTCACTGGATGCATATCTTATCACATGTGTTGATTTATTTAGAAAGACATGCCCCATTGTGAGTATTGTATCATCTGTGGCTGTCCTTGAACAGAAAGCAGTTGTCAAACAACTACATCTGATGTTTTGTTGCCACCCATCCACAAAGCCAGTCATGCCATGTAGATCCCACCTGTACATCCAGTCTGCCATTATACTCTACTGTTTACTGTGTGATGGTGCCAGTCATATTATTTCAATTATCTCCATTCCCATAAATATAGCGTTAGGCCTTTTGTCATCACAGATTTAAGCTAAATCCATCCAGTTTCCTATGAACCCACATTACAGGCACAATTTCCTTAAGGAATTCATAAATTGGGCTGGAGAGATGGCCCAGTGTTTAAGAGAATTTGCTGTTCTTCCAGAGGACCAGATGATTGCCTACAGCTCTAGCTCCAGATAAAAACCTGTTTCACTCACTTCACAACCCATCTTCTTAGCTGAAGAAGGGACTGTCATACTACATTAGCAGTATCTCACAGGATGCACTTTCTATGGTCTACTCCTCTCTGACCACTCAATATTAATCTCCATATGATAATATCCAAGTTCTTCAGGCACCTCACTGGTTCCAGGTCTTTCTGATTCTGTGAGTTGAATTCTAGTATTTCATTTCAAAGTATCAAATCTGCTTATTTCCTATGAATATTTTCAACTGCATCTCCATGTTGTTATCAGCTAAAACACATCTAAAGTGGCAAGTGTCCACTGCCCATCAATCATTCTATATTCTTCCAAATGTGAGCTTTTCTTTCCTAGTAATCATATTTCTTTTATTATTTTCTTCAACTTAATCTAAACAATATTTAGGGACTGGAATGGATGGATGGAATTGCGTGGAGAAGCACAGTAGAATTTCAAGGTAATTTCTGAGGTTTGGATGGATACATCCTCTTACATTCACAATAGAAACTTAATCATGATGCAATAGTGTTGAAATGTAAACCTGTGCAAGGTCATGAATTAATACTGTTTTCATAAAAGTGGGCTGAGCTTAACAAGGATAAATTCCCAATCAAACGATGAGTTCAGGCTCCTTTCCTTCCCTCCATCCTCTATTTTTCTACCTTTCCTCCATACTTTGTTTTGATACATTTGTTGTCTCTTGCTCTCTGCTATGGCACAGTGAAACAAGAATGCCCTCACCAGATGTGAGTTACTCAGTCTTGGGCTTTCTGAAGTAAAGTGGAATGACTGGAGACCACTTTAAGCACCAACTGCTTTCTGCTTTCCCTATGTTCATCTCACTTGGTATTCCTGACAAAACCATGAGGTTGGTGTGACTGCAGTTTTATACTAAAGAAATTGGTAATTGCTACACACTATAAAGTGGAGATGAAAGTTGACTCCAGACCTGTGAGAAGTAAGGGAGTAAGGGGAGTCTATTTTCAGTTTCAGAATATCAACACGTGGGCCTAATGTGACTTCAGAGCTTTTCAAATTCTGCTAAGGTGGACATAGCTCCTGGCTCCTCCTGCCGCTGCTCTTATTACTTCCACCATCCCCACATCTTAACTTTTTGTTCATATCTACTGTAAGCCAAGCATTCTAACAAGTGGTTTCTGTGTATTACTTCATCCTTAAGCATTATAACTGAGGCTTTACTTAAATTCCAAAAATGAAAACTAAAAAAGAGAAACTCAGTCTTGTCCAGCTTCATATAGTCATCCAATAAACGGAGTCAGTATCCATCTCTCACATAGTCTAAGGGTGGAGTCAGTATCCACCTCTCAAGGAATCTAATGATAGAGTCAGTATCTATCTCTCAAGGAGTCTAACGGTGGGGACCGCATCCATCTCTCACATAGTCTAAAGATGGACTCAGTATCCATCTCTCAAGGAGTCTAAGGATGGACTCAGTATTCATCTCTCAAGGAGTCTAAGGATGGACTCAGTATCCATCTCTCACATAGTATGAAGATGGAGTCGGTATCCTTCACTCACATTTTCTAAGGATGGAGTCAATATCCATCTCTCAAAGTCTAAGGGTGGGGTCAGTATCCATCTCTTAAGCAGTCTAAGGATGGATTCAGTATGCATCATTCAAGCATCTAAACTCTAGAATATGTGCTAATCTGGGGCACAGTATACAGACAACCATGCCTCATAATGTTTCTATATTCTGGGAAGAGAAACTGAATGCGACTGTTAGATAGTAGGCATTTGAGAGAGGTCCTTATAGTTAATTACCAGGTCATGCATTTGCCTGACCCCTAGGAAGGTGTAAAGCCACAGTACAGAGAGCAAAGGGAGGAGGGGTTCTTGTTCTTAGAGGAAGATCAAGTTTAACTCTCCTTTGTGATGTATGAGTGGATAAGGATAGTTTAGAGGAATTAACAAGGTGTATGAACCTAAGAAACATACATATGTTCTTCCATAAGCAAGAGAAATGGAGGAACAATGAGGTCCCTATGCCCCCTAACCAAACAACTCAGAGAACATGAACTTAAACTATCTGTACACCATTAGGATGTAAAAGAGTATACCAGAAGGACTAAATGACAATCCAGGACCAGCTGTGGTTGCACAGGAGCCCCCATAGCTGTAGCTCATTGCTATAAAATTACTGCCAATGGGGCAATGGAGAGAGGTGGGGCCACATGGGAGGTATGTGAGTCAAATGGGCAAATGGGCACTGCCCTCAGGAATGAGCTGATGTGCATTCCCGAGAGTGGGATTCTAACAAAGGGATGAGTCCAATTCCCTCTTCCTTTCTATCTTGTTTTCTAACCACCTATTTTGTTGGATTCAGGAATAAGGTCCCTTTTATCTCCCAGTGCTCAGAACCAGAGGTCAATACATTTCTATTCTGTATAAATTACCCAGTTTGTGGGATTCTGTTCCAGCAGCACAGAATCAAACAGCACCAGGAGTGATTGTTACCTCCACACCATTATAGCACAATATAAAGGCTTTCTTGAGTCTTCTCAAAATGTCACGGAACAAGCATTTGCAATAGCAGGGAATTCATTCTCGTAGATTTCCCTCTCTTCTTTTAATGGAAAGAAAATTAAAGCAGTCCCATTTCTACACATTGATCCTAGTCATGCCACTTAGATTGACACAATATAAATGAATCTTGTATTTTCAGTATGAGGGGGCCTGAGGTAGGAAATCCTTGCTGCTACCCAAACCATATATTAAACTCAGTTAAGGGAAGAAATGAAAGCACATATTGGGGGGGAGTAAGCTTGTGAAATTGCATGTTACAAGTGGGAGGAATATTGTAGGAAAAGATGGAGTCAATGAAATATCTATCCAGATGTATCTGAAGAATAGAGCAATCACTTTCCTGCTTTGATGGGTAGAGCTCATGTCTTACCAGTTGTAAAGTAACTTTCCAGTAACTGAACTGGCCAAGATCAGCCCTGGTCCTTTAATCTTTCCTAGTAGGGTTTATTTCAGATTTTTCTTATATCGTCACATCCATTGCAACTGAGATGCCCAATGCACTATTCACACCATCACTTTTGAATGCTATCTTTTAAGATTCAATTCTATTTTCTGGGTCTTTGTAATAGATATTTCATGACTAAATGTGAGATATTTGATTTATAAAGTCAGGGGGGAAAACATATTCTATTTAACATACTCCGTTGGGTACATAAGTAAATTCTTCCTAACGTCAAGTAATGTTAAGATTTAAACACACACACACACACACACACACACACACACACACACACACTTCAAAATGGAATATACATTGGGTACCCAGCCAGTACTTTGAAGTGTAAACCAAAAATCTAAGGAGCAGCATTTCAGTGGCAATAAAACTCCAGAAATATACACTCATAAAGATAGGGCTTTGCAGCATCCCCTCCAACAAACAAGAAAGCAAACAACAACAACAAAATAAAAACAATGGAAGCAGAAACACTTTTACAATCTTGACTTTCTAGAACATCCCAACATGTGTGAATTCCTGAGTGCTTACAAAATGAGTAGTAGGTTTTCATTGAAATGAGAAACATGTGGCTAACTACTGGTTGGATTATTCTCTGTTGTGATAGGGTCTCTCACTGGCCTGAAATTCACCAAGTAGGGTAGGCTGACTGGCTACTGAACCCTAGAGAGTACAGCTTTCTCTCCTTATTTCTTTTTTTAAGTGAGTTCTGGGACCAAACAGGTTTTCTTGCTTCCACTCCCCAGCCTACAAGTGGATATTTATTTTGTTCTATATTCTGCTTTCAGAATACATCAAAATCTTAAAGAGGCAGAACTAGCCTAAGACCTTAAACAATGTAATCCTTCCTTTGAAAATGTAAACGCAAAGATCAGTTCTAAACTGGCAGGACTGTTGCCAATGGAAACTACTCATGAGTTTTTATGATATTTTTCTGAACTGTACCCTGGTGTATTTTGATCTAAAATGCTTCTCTTACATGAGGCTAAAAGTTTGCGTGGCAAGCAGAACTGGGACAGATTCCAATCATCTCCACCTCTCCCTAATGTTACGGCTGACCTCAAGTGCCATTGAATCAATTCAGATGCAGAGAGCAGAAACATTTACAGCCAAGTTACTAAGGCATGGTAATAAGTGAGGCTTTGACTTCTATATTATATATGGCCTTGATAACATATTACAGAGTTGTAGTCACTTCCATGAAGCTTCATCTATTCAAATCACAGAGACTTGTTTGGACAGATTTGGTGATCCTGGAGCAAGTGAAAATATTTTTTCTCAATGAAAAAATACACATAAAATAATAATATTTGGAATACAGTAAGATACCATAAGTTATATATGCAGTTTGTGTATATATGTGTTTATATTTGTATATGGTAAATATGGTTAACTTTTTAATTCACAAAATTGAATCAACATTTAAAAATAAAAATTTTACTTTTTTACAACTTTTCCTTAAATCAGTCCTTAAAATGTTCTTACAGGAATAAAAAAGCTAAGTGGTCGTATCATTTTTCTTCTCAGCGCTAGAGAGTAAACCATCATGCACACTAGTCCAACACTCAACTACATCCACAGCTCTGTTGCCATTCATTATCTTTTCCCTTGAATTTTGTTTGTTTTACATTTGTTAATTTTCTTTTAGAATTCTATACATGAGTACTCTACTTACATAATTTCCTCCCTACCTTTCTCCCCCAACTTTTCCCAAGTGTCTGTCCCCCACATCCCCTCAACTCATGACATCTGCTTTATTATTATTATGTATAAATACATATACAGATAGACATTTTGCTAAGTCCATTTATTGTTGCTCATATGTATGTGTGTTTAGAGGACTAGATAACCCATCTGGTGCTCATTCCTGGAGAAGACTGATTCTCCCTATCTTGGCAGCTTTAATTTTCTATAGCTCCTCATTTGGTTTGTGAGACTTCCCCATCCACACTGGGATGTGAACTGGTGGTGTCATTATACAGATCTTCTTTAAGTGTCCATATGGTTATTGTTTGGTGTGTAGCTTCCATGTCATATACAGAAGACATTATTTGGATCCATTATTTTATGACAAATATCCTCCACTTCATATTTTCCTGTATCCTGGACAAGATTCTCCTTAGTACTGGATACTAATCTTCGTAATCTTTTAATTAAAATGTTAAAAATTTTTAAAAAAGCTAAGTGGATAAGTATCATTTCAAAAAAGGAGGAATTGAGCTAACAATATAGTTAGTTTCATAAGGTAGGGGTAGGGGATGTCCAGGTGATACAATACTTGCCTAGCATGTCTGGGTCCTTGACGTTTCAGCACATTGCACACACACACACACACACACACACACACACACACACACACACACACACGAGAGAGAGAGAGAGAGAGAGAGAGAGAGAGAGAGAGAGAGAGGGAGAGAGAGAGAGAGCGAGCAGGTACAAAGTGAGAATTGACATTTCTTCACTTATAACTTTGAAAATGTCAACTAGAAAAGGTACAAAATAGGATGAGAGAATTCTCAGGAACACTAATACGATTGAGTCACATTTCTTACTTGTGAATGTCTCGCCAGTTTTGAGATGGTGAGACTTTCCTGTTACCAGGGTAATGAGAGGTCAGTGAGTGCGTGAGTCAGGGACTGCAGGAGTGGGGCCACTGTACATAAGGCATAGCTCTAGAATCTGAGGGATGGTGGCAGACACAAGAAAGCATTAAAGATACAAATAAGAAATATCTCCCTTCTGTCAGGAACATGAGGATCAACGTGAAACCTGCATGAAACATGCTAACCCACTTACTGTTAGTGGGAGGACAGACACACAAGTCTACCCACAGAGCACAGGAGTCTCATCTCTGCCTCATCCCTTGAGGACAGGAGCTTTAAGGAGTGCAAAGAAATTCGTTTGGGTACTTGAACAAGTCATGAACAGGGAGGAGAACAAGAATAAGATCCAAGTTATGAGGCTGGACATTTTTTTTTCCCCACAAACTTCAATTCAGCCTCGTTAAGATGTTCAGGCAATGCTGGTGAACAATATGCTGACAGGCAGCTGACATTCCTTCCCATACTCCAGATATAATGAATTTAAGTTCTATCAAAGCTACTGGCATATGAAAGAGACAAGAGCTAGCAAACAATGGCCATTTTCTCTCTTGACAACTGTGGAGGGAAGATGTCCATCGTCTATTTTCTTTCTTCTGAAATGATTTGTGCAACGCCTCTCATGCTGAGGAAATGACAATACCAAATGATCATTTGAGTAAGTGAGCCAGTGTTATGAATATTACATTTCTATTAAAGAGTCATTTCCCTCATTAAACAAATCATGATAAGAGTTTGGTCGTTTTTCTGACAATAAATAAAAGTAGAGGTAGAAATAATGTTTTAAAATTTTCAAACACAAATTCATACAGAAATACACATTCACTCATTTATACACATGCACACACATATGTATATATGAATAATACATATATTTGAGATAGTGTCTCACATTGTAGTCCTTACTTATCTGGGATTCACTATGTATATCAGATTGGTCCCCCAAGTGCTGGGATTAAAAGTATGGTCCACCACACCCAGCAGTCACCTATTCATTTTAAAAATATTTTGACACTTTTCATTTTAATTTTCTGTTCTTAGTGAACGGGGGGGGGGGGGTGTGCATGCCACAGCACAGCTGTGGAGGGCAGAGGTCATCGTTCAGGAGTCTGTTCTCTTCTTTGACCACCTGGCTCCAGGGATCCAGGATCAAGCTTGTGCTGCAAGTGCCTCTCTCAACTGCTGGAGCTCATCCTCCCTCTTACGTTCTTAACAGTAACTGTTACTCTGCATGTGGAGACATACAAGCCAGATGATTAACTTCCTTATTTTTCATTTAGTTATTCCCTGTGTCATTTAAAGATATTTTATAGATCTAAAAGCTACAGTGGAGTCCTAAAGATCCTGAGTTCAGGCACCCCTATTTCGTAATCTCAGAGAACTATGGAACAATTTTTATACCAAAATACTGAAATTAAATTAAAAGTGAGGGGAAGATTTAAAACCAAAATACTGAAATTAAATTAAAAGTGAGGGGAAGATTTAAAAATTGGTCGCAATGATATCTTGCTTCGATTCATGAACATAAAATCATATCAAAGAAAAGTTTAGAAAATGATGAGAAAATTTTTGGGGGGGTAGCTTTGAAAATTCACTTCTCTCATGACCATCTACAAAAGTATGATATTGTTACAGTTTTTAGACAGATTAGCTTTTCAGATAATCACAAAAACCAAATTTGTTTCCAAATTTGTAGTATGAAAAAACAAATTTAAAGTTTTCCATGTTTGGACAAATGAAGCCGGCACCAAGACACTTATAGAAGTGTGCCACATGTAAAACACTGATGGCGTGACAATACACAATTCTTCACCATACTAATATCTCTCTGCCCATATGACTCTTACTATCCATGTATTATTATATTCACTTTCTTGTACTCCTAATGCTTCAAAGTGCACAAATTCATTTAGGTATTTTTTTTCTTGTAGTTCCTCAAAATATTATTGCTTCATCTCTAGAATGTATTTCTACAGAGTTAAGATTGCACTACCAGAATACAAATCACAGAACTGTATCAGAATCATGTCTTTGTTATGTTCTGAAGAAAGTTCATGTTTCATTTCTGAGGTGCTATGCTGGATGCTAGAGACTCATAGGTGATAGACTGAAAAAGAATTGTGAATAAAGTTAGTCATACTAGTGCTTTTTGAAATAGGCTCCATCAACAAATCAACCACAAATGCAGAGATTTCAGAGGTCATTTATTACATTACCTGGACCTATGTGTCTGCCTCTGAGCTTAACAACATTCTCTTTGATTAGACAGCTTTGTATAATATTTTGAAATCAGACAATGCCATGCTTCAGTGTTGTTCTTTTTGCTCATCACTGCTTGGTTAGCCATTGTATTTTTATGGTTCCATATAAATCATAGCCTTTTCCATGTTTTTGGTGTTAGGGATTACACTGAATCTGTGGATTAATTTGTAGAATGCAGAAATTTGACTTCTGTTACCATAACACAAAACCCTAAGCAAGGTGATTATAAAGAAAAGAGGGAGCCGGGCGGTGGTGGCGCACGCCTTTAATCCCAGCACTCGGGAGGCAGAGCCAGGCGGATCTCTGTGAGTTCGAGGTCAGCCTGGACTACCAAGTGAGTCCCAGGAAAGGCTCAAAGCTACACAGAGAAACCCTGTCTCAAAAAACCAAAAAAAAAAAAAAAGAAAAAAAAAAAAAGAAAAGAAAAGAGGGCTAGGGAGATTGCTTAGTGGACAAAAGACCTGTCTAAGTATGAGGACTTGAGTGTAGATCCCCAGAACCCACATTACTTGGAGGGATAATGCATGTCTGTAATCCCACCATTCCTACAGTGATATGAGAGATGGACATAGAAGAACACACGAGAATCCCTGGAAACTTGTGTGACAGCTAGTCTAGTAGACACAGTGGAGAACAAAAGACTCTGCCTCACTGGCAAGATGGCTCAGAGGGTAAAGGCACTTGTCATGTGACAGGGCATCCTGAGTTCTAACCTGGAGCTCACTTAAAGGTGGAAAGAGAGAATTAATTTTTCAAAATTGTCTGAGCTTTATAGCACGTGCATACACACATGGGTGAATAATGATTTCCAAATTTTTTTTTAAAGAGACATTCTGTCTCAAACAAGGTGGAAGGTGAAAATTTTATACCTAAAACTATTGTCTGACCTCCACAAGTGCTGTGGCACGTGGCACAAACCCAGCCACAGACAGACAGACAGACAGACAGACACACACACACACACACACACACACACACACACACGAACACACATGTATAGCACATGGTTTTACAGACTGATGTTTAAAAAGTGAAGTACTTTTTAGGATAAGGACCTTAGACTGGCATGTTTTCACATTTATTTCATATTTCATGTTTATTTTCCAATATTTTGAGTGTCCAGTTTCTTGTGGGAGCTATTGGTTGGTTCAGATAATGCTCTTTTGGGTTTTGTTTATTTTTAATTTCCATGCTTTTGTGAATTTCCCAAAGTCCTACTTGGTGCTGGTTTCTAACATTATGTTATAGTAGCTATAAAGATATACACATGGCTTTAGAGTGTTATATTCTTTCTTTTTTTTTTTTTTTGGCTTTTTGAAACAGGGTTTCTCTGTGTAGCCCTGGCTGTCCTGGAACTCACTCTGTAGACTAGGCTGTGCTTGAATTCACAGAGATCTGCCTGCCTCTGCCTCTCAAGTGCTGGGATTAAAGGTGTGCACCACCACCACCACCACCACCACCACCACCACCACCACCACCACCCTCCATGTCTTACATTCTTAAGACCTTAGTTGTTGGCTAATATATGATGTATTTTTAAAGATGTTTTGTGTGAACTGGAAATGTGCCTGTGTTTTTCTTTTGTTGTGCTCCGTCTGTCAGGTTGATGTGGCTGAAGGTGTAGCTTAAGGCCAATGCTTCCTTGTTGGGTTTTCTCCTGGATCATCTGTCCATTGCCATAAAAGAGATGCTGAAGGTTCTGACCCTTAATTCTGACACATACCCCTTCAGATCTGCTATGTACAGTGCATGTTTAAGTGTGCCTGTGGTAAATGCATCCATATCTAGAACTCTTAGGTGTAGTTGAAAGTTTTCCTGTGTCCTATCCAGTCTGCAGCAATTGCCACCATTTCATTTGTTGTATTTTTCTGCCCCAATCATTTGCAATTTTATGTATTTTAATTTCTAGTTTGGATCATTTCATTGAATTTTCTTAAAGCTGACTCAGCTTTTTTAGATCAATTATTCTATTTGACATACAATTTATCTATATATTCATTTAATGGAATTAACTTTGTGGATGTTATTATATTATTTAATGGTTTTCATATTTCTTGTTGTCCTTTCTTAACATCTATGTGTTTGAAAAAGAAGAGGCTTATTCAACTCTTTGCTGATTGGCTTAGTCTGAGGAAACATTTTGCCAGTCAATACAACCAGAAATTCCAGGTAGGTTGTTTGGCATGGTTCCCGATCAGGCTTGCAGTTAGAGTCCATGCACTCTCCCTGCTTCAGGGTTTTATTGAGGTTGGCTGGTATTGGAGTCTGAGACAAAAGTTTGTGGGGAGCATGTCATCATACAACTGTCCAACATGGGAGTAGAGAAGGGATGAGATGAACAACATAAAACTCTTCTACCATCTTTAATATGTTTTTCCCATTTCTGTGCCACTCCCAGTCACTGTAATTGCTCATTTGATTTAATAAGTTCTTGCAAAAGTATTGCCACATGTGTGGTTACTGAAGTTGGATTTTCTACTGGCATATGAGTGTTGCAAATACTATTTACCACCCTGCTTGTACCTGGATAGTAGTTTATCTTTATAGAAGTGAAAGTATCAGCAAAATAATTTAGGTACAAAGATATTCAGTGGAGAAGTAATTATGAGCAAATTGAGTATTATGTAGCACATACATAGACATTGCTGAATATTTTAAGGCATGTATGTGGTTGCTGAATGTAGAC
This sequence comes from Peromyscus eremicus, assembly GCF_949786415.1. Lineage (NCBI taxonomy): Eukaryota > Metazoa > Chordata > Mammalia > Rodentia > Cricetidae > Peromyscus > Peromyscus eremicus. The sequence continues at coordinate 30,984,365 of NC_081423.1, forward strand.
AAATCAACCAAAATTGCCTTTATCCTTGAAGATTACTCAATTCCCTTCTCCCCCTACCCCACCCCACCCTTTTTTGGGGGGAGGGGTGATTTCAAGACAGAGTTTCTACATGTGGTCTTGGTTGTCCTAGAATAGGCCAGGCAAGCTTTGAACTCAGAGATTCTTCTGTATCTGCCTCCCATATGCTGGGATTAAAGGTGTACACCATCATGTCTGGCTTCTTTAGTCAACATTTTCAATAGTACCCATTAGTCCCAATCTGTTTGAACAGTGTCTTGTAGCTGTCAAAGATTCTGAGACCTGAGTGCATCTCAGTGCTAGGAACTGCAGTCAGAATGATGGCCTTTTGCAGTCACCTCAGAGGATAAGGTGAGGAGAACATTACTTGAGCCTCAACTATAACCCAGCACGTAGAACTTTCAGTGTTTTCTCAGTATAGAACAACTAGTCTATAAAAATCTAACTGGAGACCTGGAGTTTATTGCCTTTGCTTCTACTTAGTCATTTCATAGCTGAAGTCTAGAAGAGAGGAAAATGGGATATGGGGCTGCAGAAGGCAGACTGGCTGACCTCATTCTGTCAATGTTTAGTATTAACTTAGAGTCAATTTGTACTTGTAAGAAGTCATGTTTGTATCTCTGCTCATCTGTTTCTATTTTATCTATTTATAAATAGATAAGTTTAAGATGTGTATTTATGGGCAGTAGTCTGTTCTGAGTCTTATCTTTTATATGTAAAAGCATGATTTTATATAAAGACTTCACAAATGATTCTTTCATGAATAAAAGGACATATAAAAACAGTAACCACTTCCCCCACTCACATTACCTTTCCATTGTCCTCATCTGAGAAAATGAGCCCATTGAGGTGTCCTAGTTGCTATAGAGATAAGCACAACAAGTGTAGATGGATCAATAATTAAGGTTGCTTCTTTCCAATTCTGGCCTATAATTATAATTGTAAGTGAATGGTAACTTGTTTGTTTTGGAAATTTTAAACGTCTACGTTATGTATCAATGTAACTGGTATTAAGACAAAAGTTTTTAAAAAGATTTGCAAAACTCAAACATGACCTCATTTTAATACAGACCCAGAAACATTATGAGGCAAATACGGACAGCAATGACAGTGTAACTAGGGTCAGGCATCTATGTTCACACAGAAAAGGACAAAAAGGATAAACTAGGCCAACTTACATTCTAGCAGTGGGAAAAACAAAGCCTAAAAATATTAACTGACTCACTTTATAAAGGGTGGTGCCAGGACACAGGGCCTTACGGTTTTACTGAATGTGTGTTCTGTTACAATGTGTTGACTTTGAAAGCAATTATCTTGACTGAGTCACAAGCACCTTGAAGACATCAAGGGTACATACAGGGATCTTTCTGGCATAGGAGTCAGACCATCCCATTTAGTTTTTTGCTTGTCAAAAACAGGGGTGGGGGTAGGATCAAAATTTCCAAAGAGCAGCTGCAGGCAGGTATTTCTCTTATTTATACCATGTTTTCAAATGTCTATCAAATGAAGCATAGTTGGCAAGCTCCAATCTATGAAAGTACATTTGATTAAGATCTTTTTGATATCATAAACATTTCAGTTAGGTCTTATCATTCAGTCATCTGATATTGGATCCTGAAAGCACATGGCCAAGTACACAGAAAAAAAGTCTCTTATTAAGAGCCTAGGGAGTCACCTTTGAATAATGTGATGCATGTCCCTGTTAAAAAAAAATGCTTCTTCCCTTTGGAAATGTGCATATATGTTGTCTGCCATATTAATCTGCAAAGAAAAAGTGAGACACAAAGAAAAATCCTTCAGAACTTCTCATTGTCAGAACTACCATACACAGCCATTTTGGTTGAGTGCCATGACATCTTGTACTTGACTTGACAAAAATTTCCAGTTTCAAACATTGCACAAACCTATTTAACTACTTTGCTTTTTTTTTTATTAATTAACTTGTTCTGTGTTCCTTAATTATCACCCTATCCATAGTTACCTTACCACATACAATGCTGCTCAATCTGCATACACTGTCCCTTGGAGTATCTAATGCTTCTTCTGTCCTTATAAAGAAGATTTTTGCAACACTAAACAAAACTCCCTGTGTATGCTTCCTATGGCCCAGCAGCCCAACATTTACCTAAAATGTATATTTACACATGAATTAAACAAAATACATTCATATTCATGATGAAATTAATTATGATAGAAAAGTAATTTTAAAATGGAAATATCTAGCCATTGAAAACTGGAAGAAAACACTACTACATATACAAAATGGAGTATTATATAACTATATATACAACTATATAACTATATATATATGCATAATATATGTATATATATACATATATACATATGAAAAATGCTTTAATCAAAAAGCATGAAGTAATCATCAGGATAAGCAGTCATATTAAAGTAATAAGGAATCTAGCTCTGTTCAATATTTTTAACTCTGTCTTCTTGGAGTCCTCAATGTAAACTCTCCCCTGCATTAGCTTTAACTACTCAGTGTGTCTTGTATCTTTTCTTTGACTTTAATGACATATTAATGCAGGATTTGCTCTAGCATATGTGGCACTTTATGCATGATACTACCTTGGTTAAATAATAATCCCTGCCAATGAGGTATATGCAAATGTTTATTTAGCACGTATATGTTGTAGTTGTAAGTTATCGTACATGGTTCTAAATGAGTCACTTGTGACCCACATGAGTAGTAAAGCGAGTATCATAGTCCATCATCTCAGAATGCTATTCTTATGTTCGCAGCAAAGAAAAGTTCTGTGTGGTCCACCCTGTAAGGGTTAACTTCCCTACTCTTGAATGGGGGTGTATTTTTTCTGGAGATGAAAGACCAAGAACAGCTGTTCAACGGCTAAACCCCAAGTGACTGACTATAGCCTAATAAGTCAGGTTCAGAAACACAAGACACAACATAAGAATTCTAATGCAGCCGGGCGGTGGTGGCTCACGCCTTTAATCCCAGCACTCGGGAGGCAGAGCCAGGCAGATCTCTGTGAGTTCGAGGCCAGCCTGGGCTACCAAGTGAGTTCCAGGAAAGGTGCAAAGCTACACAGAGAAACCCTGTCTCGAAAAACCAAAAAAAAAAAAAAAAAAAGAATTCTAATGCTTCGAGGCCTATGACCTTGTTAAATCCTGTGTTTCTTAAACTTCCTTTCCTATAGCATATATTATTTTAATAGAATAATTTATAAATGGGATTTGCTTTTAAGAAACTCTCTTATGGAAAATGGAAACAGAAAAATTGAGGAAGAGCACAACATTAACTCCCATCAGTTTTAACCTCCAAGATGTTTCATTAAAAAAAAAAAAAAAAAAAAAAAACGACTAGAATTCCCCTTCATTATCCATGAAAACTCTGAGTATGGCTCCTTGAGCCTCAGTCCTGACCTTCTCCAAGCAGCCACAGGATCTTCATGTGCCTTCAAAGCTTGTTGCTGTAACCTTATTTGGGCTGATAACTTTTTTTCCCTAAACAAAATGTTGGAAGAGACTTTACAGGGCCCTTCCTGAATGTGGCCTCAGTTTCTTTGATCATTGCGAATCAAGCAACCTCAGAACTATAAACAAGCTGCTATGACTACCCTGGTTTATCTTAGACCTCATTTGGTTAATCCCTAGGCTATAGGAAAGCTCACACCCATTTAACTGGACACCATCCAAGGAACAGAATCACAGAGCCAAACCTTAGTGTGGATTCCATTTGTTGCCAGAGCAAGTGTTTTAATTCTTAGGATTAGAAATGATACTGAAACCAAGTTCTGGGCAGAATAACAAGATAGGATGAGAGAGCCACACAGGAGTCCACACTCAGTCAGATCATTTTGGTGGCAAAGGCCATGCAGGAAACATCTGTGTGATCCTTAGGCTCACACAGAGGAGCAACCAGAATTTCAGAAAACCCTGCAGTGAGGAACACTTAATTTAAGTCCGGACACTCATTTGCAATCATGAAACAAGAAGAAAGTGAAATTCTTCTTCAGCTGAGCAGACCCACGGAGCTGTTTGCAAAGGCAGGACCACTCGGGGCGACGCTCGCACGGCTGCTCTCCTGTGGCCTCATTAGCTGCCTTGCAAGGTGCAGGCTGGAGCAGTGCCCTAGATTCCCACACACCAACTCTGACACTTTATAAAGCACTTTGAGCCCTGACAAGATCAAAAACTCAGCATTCTTTCAAATCTCATAATAACTCCCAAACATCCCTGGCTCAGGCTGAGAAAATTGAAAGTGATGGAGCACTTAGTAGATTTAAAAAAATAAAATAAAATAAAACAACCTTGGGAATTATGTGTTTGTCCTCTTCTCTCCTGTAGCATGAAACGTCCAATTGATTTTAATAACTCATTTTCCCTTTTAGAAAACAGAGTACTGCCTGCAAGACTGGACTCTTGGCAAGAGCCACAGGATAGGATGCTGGCAACCTTACCTGTGTTCTGCGGTTGTCCTGTTAAACTGTGGGCTTTCAACCAAAATCTCCTCCTGTTTTGTGTGAGGTCAGTATGAGGCACATTGGCACTGTGTGTTGATTAGAGCCTTGATCACTGTCCTGTGGCAATGTGGAGGAGTTGGAGCATATGTTGCTGAGCCTGGATGTAGTCTGGGCTACAGCTTACATGAAGATGGTGGTTTCTGGTCCTTTAATTGTTTTAAATTTTCCATTTGAAGCACACTGTTAAGTAGTATGACATATACCTGCATTTCTGTGCCACAAATTTTCAGAAACTTCTCTTTTTGCCAAACTGAAACTCCATATTAATAAATCATGAATTCTTCCTCTCTCTCTCTCTCTCTCTCTCTCTCTCTCTCTCTCTCTCTCTCTCTCTCTCTCTCTCTCTCTCTCTCTCTCTCTGCCCTTAGCAAATATCTTTCTACTTTCTGTTCCTATGACTCCTACCATTTCACCAGTGGAATTGTACAGCACTGGTTTTGTGTAATATAATTCCCTTGAGTTCCATCTATGTTCCTGTATACTTTTCTAAGACTGCTTAATATTCTGTTATATTTACATAGTACATTTGGTTCATCATTCACCTGTCAATGAGCATTTAGGTGTTTTCAGCCTATCAGCCACTATGAGCAAAGCTTGCAAATAATGCTTAGATCCCATGACTGCAAAAGTTCCAATATTTCTCCTTTGAATTCTTTTTTAAAGGTAATTTTGCATAAGTATGTTCTTTTACAAAGATGCACATACAGAGGTTACAAATTATGAGTAAAGTGGATCCTGGCCTTCTTCTCCAGACTTGGAAATGCTTTCTGCTTGTTCCAGCCTGTCCACACCTATGCAGTTATCTGCAGTTCCAAACAGAACTCCCATACCTTTACTGGTGATCTTCATTTTTAATGTAGGAATCAGGCTTTTCAGTTCAGCTTTGACTTTATGTACAACTTTCTACATAAAGTCAAACTGGAACAACTCTGGAAAAAGACTGGAAAGAATAATGGCACCTTGATTGACACTGGCCCAGGGTTTCAGGTTCTTCATGCCAATATAAATTCTTTTGACCATAAAGCAAGGAACAAGATTTCTGGACCACGTGGTGTAGTGGCTTCAACAAAAAATGTGCACCACAGGTTCATGTATTTGAATACTTGGTTTCCAGTTGCTGGGGTGTTTTGGAGGTTATGGAACTTTTAGGATATGAAGCCTTGCTGGGGGAAGTACATTAGTAGAAATGGGCTTTGAGAGTCTATAGCCTTGCTGGACCCACCAGTTCTTGCACTCTGTTTCTATTGTGTGTGGGTAAGATGTGATCTATCAGTTTTTAGCCCTTAAGTCAAAACAAATACTTTTGGCTATAAGTTGTTTTTGGTCATAATATTTTTATAGTAACAGAAAAATAACTAATCACGTGTTATTTCAATTATTTGTTTTTGGGGAAATACAACAATGTTTTTAGATTCTCCTCTACAATCCTCAAGCTTTCTAATTTCCACACATCCTCATCAATGCATGTTGTTTCTGTTGTTTTTATGGTACTTAACATAATTGGTGTGAGATAGCATGTCTTTGTGGCTTTGATTGCACATCTCTTTAATTAGTAATGTGAACATGATTTCATTTTGCTTTTTGTCCATCTATATGTCTTCTTTGGAGAACTGTCAATGGAAGACTTTTTTCATATTTTAAAACTATCTGCCTTGTGACAATTTTATTGAAGTTCCTTATACATCTGAGATTCTAATCCTTTATCATGTATATGACTTACAAATATTTTCTCCCCATTTATTGGTTGTCTTGTTCTTATAATGATTGTTTCCTTTGATGCAGAAAAGCTTTTAAGTTGTGTGAAGTCTAATTTATCCAATTTGCTCTTCTTACCTTGGCTTTGGTATCATATGTAAGAAATTGTTGTCAAATCCGTTATCTTGACATTTTTCTGCTATGCTATCTTTTGTAAGTTTTATCATTGGATTCTCCTATTTAGATTTATAGCTCATTTTGAATGAAGCTTTGCATGCAAAGTGTGGTAAGTGTTCCACTTAAGTGTTCTCCATGTGCAGACCCAGGATTTCTAAGAACAAGCCATCCTTTCCTCATTATGTTGTCTCAGCACCTTTGTGGAAGATCATGTGATCACGTTAGCAAGGGTTTATATAGAGGTTTGGTTCTGCTCCATTGTTTTTTACAGCAGCCTTATGTCAGGGACCCGGTGTCTGCTTTGCTACCACATCACAGTCCATCTTGAGATGAAGAAGTGTGGTTCTTCCAGTTTTACTTTTCTGTTTTCAGTCCGTTCTTGCTATTTTGGGTCCTTTTACATTTCATGCAATTTTAGGATATATTGTCTTTTTCTAAAATAAATGCTATTTAAGTTTTGATAGAAAGTGATCGAGTCTGTCCATTTGATTAGTTTTAACACTGTTAGTGTTAATTACCAATACACAAACAGAATGTCTTCATTTATTTGTATCTTCTTTGATGTTTTTTTACATAGTACTATATTAATAAAGTAATTAGTAGATTTCTAAAATGCTGAAACCCATTTGAATGTATGTCTTCAGTGGAGGTGGGGGAGAAGCAATGTTATTGAAAAAATTGAGTCATTTTCTCTAAAATGCTGAAGTAAAATTGAGAGAAGTTACTATCTTCATAAGTTTATGGTGGTTTTGGTGGGTGATCTGCGAAGGCTCAATTTTATTGGCATCATTTTAAGGAAGAAGGTATCGAGGAACTAAAAGGTAAAATGTCTAAGGTAAGATAGCCAGAAGACAACTGTCTGGTGTAGTCTCAGAACAACTATGTCTGCTTCTTTCCCCTCAGGCTCCTCCTTCTGCTACTGTCATTGATGGTGGAGTTGGAGGAGAGTGGGGCAGAAACTTGTCCCATACTTTTCAGTTCTGGAGAACCAAGTTAGTGCAGGGAACCAGGGGAAGGGCTTTGAATGCCTCATTTAAATGTGTTTCTTCCAAAAGCTGTGAGGCAGGTGTTGTTTCTGTTCCTGAGTCAAAAATTGTCAAATGGCTGATTATGAGCCGAAGCAAAGCCAAGGACTTGAGCTTCATCAATGTGACTGGACTATGTGATGGAAAACAAGTTTGATTCATTCAGCTTTCTCCAGCCATGGAGATGGCTAGGCCCCCTAACACTGTGTACTGGGAAGTCTTCGGAAAGCCAAAAGTAACAGAAAATCCACATTCCCACTGTTTCCAAAGGGGTGGAAGGAGTGTGTGTGTGTGTGTGTGTGTGTGTGTGTGTGTGTGTGTGTGTGTTTGCTTTGAGGAGTTAGGAGTTAGTGAATATATACCACCTTTCCTACACGACATGTAGATAATTATTAAAATACCATCTCCTTTCAAAGTCCTGATTCTGAGTATACTGCCACTATTATATGTGTCTTAAGCCTTCCTGTGTGTATGTGTGTGTGCATGTACATATGTGTGTGTATGTGAGAACATGTTTGGCGATGCAAATGTACATGTGTATGGGCATCTTTGCTCAGGTGCCATTCACCTTTCTCTTTTTTTTTTTTGTTTGTTTGTTTTTTTTTGTTTTTTTTGTTTTTTGTTTTTTTCTTTTCGAGACAGGGTTTCTCTGTGTAGCTTTGCACCTTTCCTGGAACTCACTTGGTAGTCCAGGCTGGCCTCGAACTCACAGAGATCCGCCTGGCTCTGCCTCCTGAGTGCTGGGATTAAAGGCGTGCGCCACCACCGCCCAGCTTGTTTGTTTTTTTTAAGGAAGAGTCTCTTATTGGCCTGTAACTCACCAAGTAACCTAGGCTTGATGGCTAGTGAGCCATCAAGCTCAGGATGTTATCTCTGCCTCGCCTGCATTGGGTTTAAAAGCATATGCCATCATGCTTGGCTTTTTTCATGTGAGAGATCGAACTCAAGTTCTCATGAAATGTTGCCCACTAAGCTATTATTTCCTCAGCCCCTGAATCTCAACTCTTACTCTGTTTGAAGCATAGAAGATGACTGTCATACTTAATTTAAAAGGATGATTTCAGAGATCTCCTAGTGCTGTCAATTAAAATCCTAGCAAGAATTATTTGTTCTGTTGAATCTCCAGCAAAAGCCAAGAGGAGATGGTTGGTTCTTTCACCGAGAGTAATATGAGCCAGAGGAACCTTTCTGATAGCTGACGGCAAAAAGGGAGAAGGATTAGGAGCTGACTCCAGGGGCAGCAGAAATTTTAGGCACTCACATCATTACTTTCATCAAGCCTTCTCCCTTCTCTACATGGTAGGAGACCTAATCATAACTATTTTACAAGATTTCTGGGAAAATGAATTGATTTAATAAACATCACAATGCCACGACATCCGAGAGTCCACTTATTCAATAAATTATTATTTGTGAATAAAAGAGAAAAAACATTACTTTCATTTCCTATGTGAATACAAAGAACAACAACAAAGAAATAAAACCAACAAAAAGTCATCATCTATATAATTCCCACAAGGTCAAGTTTTTACTTGACTGTGTCCAAGAAACTGACTACTTATCTGTCCTGTGCACCTGTCCTTACTGATAAAGGGCATCTTTTATGTCCCTCTTGCTTATTCCACACATACACTGTGTCCTAAAAATGAGTGAAAGAATAATGAATGCTTGTTGGAAACTCTGGACATAAGGATCCAGAGAAGGGGACAAAAATCAGAAAATTATTAATTTGAAATTATTAATGGTGATTTAATATAGAACAACTAGTAATTAGATTACTTTTTACAACATTTATTTATTTAGAATTGTGCCTGCATGTGTGTGCATGTGCATGTGCACGCATTAGCACACACACACACACACACGTGCACGCATGCACACCTAATTGCACTTTCTAAAGGAAGCCAGAAGATCTGATCCTCTGGAACTGAAGTTATAGGTAGTTGTGAGCTGCCTGATGTGGGTTCTGGGAAGCAAATATGAGGTCTCTGGAAGAGCAGCTGGTGTTCTTAATCATTGAGACTTCTATCTAATCCTACATCAGATTAGCTGTAAAAATGACCCTAGTCCTTTGAGTTAGGTGAAAAACATTTGAAGTACTGTATGTTTTATGGATTTCTTTATGTTCTTTAGTTTTTCCACATCCAAGCCTGGAAAAGTCTATCTTCTCTTATTACTAATGGAAATGTCAATGGCATCCTATTTCTGCAGGATACTTAATAAATGGCCTTAAAAGTCTGTAGACATGTGTTTTTCCATCACACTTTTAGGCGTATTTCCTAAGGGAATCACCAAGAACATATGTAAAAATTATTTACAAAGTTTAAAAGGCTTTGCTTTTAAATTGGATGGTTAAAGACATCATAAGTATCTGACAGTCTGAATTGTTTCAGTAAATAATGGCTATTAGGAAGCATTTCTGGGAAGAATGATTAATGGCATATAAAGATGTTCATAATTAGTTTTAGTACAAAGACAGAATACAAAGGACTGCACAGTCTATGGGCCATTTTAATAAAAATTTGTGGAAATCTCTTGATAAATTCCAAGTATGTGGAGAGTTAAGTATTTTATCTATAGTTTAAAGGACTGAAGGAGGTTTCATTCCCACAGAATGAAAAAATACATCACATCCCTAATTATGCCAGCCTTATGACATAATCTTTAATAATACAGTCAGCAGATATAGTGCACATCATTTATTTTTGTTTTTTTTCCTATGACATAAGTGATGACTGGATAAACCCCAAGTGGTAAAAGATACACCACTACATATTACTTGACCGTCAAAATATTTTCCAAGTTACCTTAAAGTCATAAGCAATAATTTGTAGCTTTAGCATTCTTGATGAAAGAAATAGCTCTTACATCAAAGGAACAAATATGAGTCACCATGGCCTGGGAATGTGGAGAGATTTGGAGTTTCCAAAGTGCCATGTTCAAAATGTAGTAACAGTTCAATGAAGATTTACAGTAATATTTATAGTAATATAGCAAAGAACATAATAAATCAATCAAGACCCTCATAGAGTATATTGGTTAGTTCATCAGGTAGGTAGGTTACAGGAAAGTAGGGAAATCTCAGCTACAGGCCTCAGATTCTATCTGATAGCATCCTTAGTCATCAGGTAAAATGGCTTGTAGAAACTAGTAGTCTTTTTGTACAATACAAAGGGTTTACCTAATACCCCCAAAGATGTTAAGTTACATACAGAAGAGGGTAACACTTGGCTATTCAGGGTCATAAAGATGGTCGAAAAAAATTCAATTCTAGACCTCCCACAGAATTCCAATCTCTTCACTTCACTAAAGCTCAAATAAGTCAGCCTGCCTCTGGAATCAGCTCCTTTCCAGGGATTCTCATTCACACTGTCAACAGTTTTGTCCTTTTTTTCTTATCCTTCGTTTCATAAAATGGTATCCACTACTTAGATCATTCAGCTGCAGTATAAATCATGTTCAAAGATTATGGTACTGACTGGGTAGACCAGTTAGCTGAAAGATTCAATGATGCTGTAGTTTTAAATGTCTGTTTTGAGTTGATATGTAAAGCTTGAATTTATTTGCTGACCCATAATTTGGGTTTTAAAAGCAGCAACTATGCATAGAATAAAAGCAGAATGTTAAAATCCAGAGCAATCTTTATTCATGGGCAAGACAGTTGGATTACCTTCATTATTTGAACAGAGAAAAGCTATGTAGAGATATGGGTCAGGAAGCACAGAATTGAAGAGACCAAGGAGAACTATGAGAAATCACAAAATCAGAGAGTGGAATGGTTACAGTCCCTAGGGCTGAAAACAGATGGATAAAACTGAACTTCCAGAACTGAGAAGTTTCAAAAATGTCCCCAGATGGCAAGGATTTAGATGTCTGAGGCAAGACCTATCTTACAGAGAGCTGGTACTTTTAAAGGCTGGGAAAGGCCCCACCAAGCAGAAATCTACCCTTAAAGGAGAGGAAGGTGCCATGAGACCTATCTTACAGAGAGCTGGTACTTTTAAAGGCTGGGAAAGGCCCCACCAAGCAGAAATCTACCCTTGAAGGAGAGGAAGGTGCCATGAGTTTCACTGTGTGAATGTGAGAAGACGTCAGAAGCTGACCCCAACAAATGTAGAAATGAGCAGGTGCCCTAGAGCCCATGCTGAGGGGCAGGGTGAAGGAGAATGAGAAAAGACCAAAGGCTTTTTCTCTGTGCAACATTTTCTAGTTGTCTTATTCCTTAGTGGGAAGGAAATAGCCAGGAACCAATCACAAATGAGGAGATGGCTCCCTGAATTTAGCCACAGAATCATAGAACAAGAAAAGATGAGTGACTCCAGTTGAATGTCAACTTATCCATAAAATAATATATATGTATAAATAGGCAAGTAAAAAATAGCATGTACATTAACATGTTCAATAAGGTTATCCCTAGATGGTGAGAAAAAAAAGCATATATAAATGACTTAATATTCACAGTGTTTTAGCATTTTCCAACTCTAAAAAAAGTAACAGTATTTCTCCCATTACAGAGAAGAGCTAATTCTGATTAACAGCATGTTAAATGATATCATCTAATATTCAAATATAAAAGCTTCTGGTATATTTGCAGGGCTTTTCAGAATAAAGAATCTCATTTACACTAATTCCCCTAATGGCACCAGGAAGAAAACACCAACTTCTGCTTCCCTGGCTAAACAAGGATTAATGAGAAACATATGGACATGTACCATAAGACTAATGAATAGTTTTCTCTTTTTGAATGTAGTAATAGTTGTGTGAAAGTGGCTAGCATGGGGTTTAAATAAGGTTGTCAGATCAAAAACCAAATATTAATTAGCTGGTTAAAAAGTTGGCAACAACATTTACAATTAAAACTAGAAAAAACATTAGTTAGAGGGAAAAAAAATCCCTAAAGCACATCAGCATCTAAAAAGCATAGATATTGCTATAATTGACTTCTATAATGTCTTCCGGTGTTCTTCTTATTTTGACGAATAATTCTTCCCTCACCATCAGTCTCACAAACACAGTGACTATTTATTGAGCACTTGCTACCTGTTCTCACTCTATTATATATGCTAAGGAGACTTTCTCCTCATAGCAATCTTATGAGATCGGTGTTTTTCCCTTTTCGTGTTTTTGTGTGTGCGCAGCTTAAATGGTTTAACCATTTTGCCAAAGATCTGCAGCAAAGGCAGTAACAGGGATTTAAAAGAGCTTAATTTCTTAAGTGTCTTACATGATTACAATACAATATCACGTCATTAATCAGTTTATGTTGTTCTATTGCAGACCCGTTTACACTCTATTATAATATTAATCACTTGGAGGCCTTACAGTGATCAAGTGAAGTCCTAATTATTTGTGGTCTCCTTGTGTTACTTCTTCTGGAGTTTGTATTTGTAACATCCTCAATTATTAAAATACGATACAGTACATTTCACTGTTTTTCCCCTCAAAATGTAAATTAAGTTATGACAAGGCTGCTAATTTCCAAACGACAATAAAAACGGCAAGATTTCACATAAAAATGCACCATCTTACAGAGAACATTAAATGCTTTTTTTTACAGAGAACATTAAGTTAATTTACTTTAAATAGTGAAATGTTGGGCCAGCAAGATGGCTCTCTGGGTAGAGGCACCTGCCACCCAGCCTGCAGACTTGAGTTTGAGCCCTAAGGCATATAAGGTGGATGGAGAGAAGTGATGCCTTTAAGTTCTGACCCTCACACTTGTGTCATGTGTGCACATTCACATATATCCACATGCAAATAACACAAGTGAATTGAAAAAAAAAAAAACCTCCAGTGCTGAAGGTAAAAAGTTTTATACTCAGGTAAAGTTCCGTTTGATGTAGGACCTCCACCCATGGATGAATGTCGACCTCTTTGCCCTGTATTATTTCTTTTTTAAAAATTGCATGTCTATGTGTTTATGTTATGTGTAAGCACAGGTATGTATGCAGGGCTGTATGTGCATGTGTGTCTTCGGAGACCCAAAACTGATGTCAGGGATTGTCTGTCATTGCTGTTCATCTGATATATCAAGAAAGGGCCTTCCACTGAACCTGGAGCTCACCAATTCCAGCTAGTCTAGCTAGCCAGGTTGCCCAATGGATCCCTTGTATCTGCCTCCCAAGAGCTAATATTATGGTTTTGTTTTTAATCTTACATGGGTTCTGGGGATTTGATGTTTTCACAGAAAGCCCTTTATCCACTGAGCCAGCCCTCCAGGGCTGCCCTGCATTTTGTTGCAAGGAGTTTCCTGTAGCTGCAGGCCTATACCAGATGCCAACAACACTAGTGTTGCTACTCTACCACCCTGCAGCCATCAGACCAATCATTGAACTCCTTTCCAAGAGTTCAAAATGCATTTATGACTGTAAAGATCTATCCACATGCAATATGGAACCAGCAAAGCACTCAATTAAAGCTGTTACAAAAGATGAAAGATCTTACTGATTGAGATGAAAGAATGATGTCCCTTCTCTATAGGTGTGTTGATGGGTCCTCCTTAAGGAGAGTGGACACTATACTATCAACTTGGGTAAACAGAGAATTCTGTGACCAGACTTGGAAACTCAGCCTAATACTGTAGATAAAGAAGGTATGGGGCATTCTTCCTGAGTCTCTTTGTCAATCCTAGTCTGAAAGGAGGTTAGACATGTGAGTGGGTAAGAAGAATGCATTCTCATATGCACAGAGGCAAAGAGGGAGAGGCTAGTCAACTAAGGATGTATGAATAATCTCGTGGGTCATAACATCCATTTTCACAAAATAATGAAGCAAAAAATTGGTGAAAAGTCTAGCGATTTGTTCAAATTCAGATTCATCTTTTTCATAAAACAAATGTAGGAAGCTCTATGTTGAATGCCTACAATATTAAGATGAGAGTTGTAAGTGGTTCTAACAGTGTTCAGCTTTAAACTTGACAACATTCAGAATCCAATTCCCTAGGAGAAAAGCCTCCAGGAAAATCTGTGAGGGATTATATATCCTCTGGGCATACCTGTGAGGGATTATCTTGATTAGGTTCATTGATATGAGAAGATTCATCTTAAATGTGGGCATAATTATGTCTTGGGCAAAGATTGTGTATTGCATAGAATGGAGACAGTGAGCAGAGCGTGCATCATGACTCACAGCTCTCTGCTTCCTGATTAGAGATTGAATATGACCAGCTGCTTCAGGCTCCTGCTGCCTCAACTCCTCTGCTATGGTGGGCTGTACCCTAGAACTATGAGTTGTTGTTGTCAGGCTATTTTATAACTGCAACAAGCCACATAACTCGGACACCGGTGGTCTCATGGTGACTTGAGAAAGTGCTTAGGAAGAGACACTAGAAGCACAAAATCTGGTGGGTCTCTTCAATGATTGTCCTTGAAAGAGCAGGCTTTGACTATAAGACAAAACCAGTCAATTGTGCTGACCAGATGATGTTACACAGAGATCATCAACTCCTGTCGGAGGGAAAAGAATGATGTGCATATTGTTAACTGCTAAAAAAATAATCAATGGTATTTCATGATATGTAGAAGCTGCATGAAGGTAGAAACCCAGGGTTCACAAATCACATCATTTTGGAACATATGAAGACTCAATAGTTTATCTTATGGTCCCAAAAATGACTTCACAATAGAGGCTTAGTAGCAGCAGAAGCCAGTCTGAAGTGTGTGCTACCAGGCTTTTCAGGGAAGTTTGCCAACTCTTACAATAAAAGAACCAATAGAGTGCCCTCCATGAATGTGCTCCTCACCAGAACTTTCTAGTTACTTTACAGTTAGTTTCACTGATAAAACTAGGACAACTTCCAAGTGTTCAAATGTATCTCTTAGCAGAGTGGCTCTCAACCTATAGGTCATAATCCCATTTGTGGGGTCACATATCAGATATCCTGCATATCAGATTTACATTACAGTTCATAATAATGACAAAATTATAGTTATGAAGTTGCAACAAAATATTTTTTTTTTTGGTTTTTTGAGACAGGGTTTCTCTGTGTAGCTTTACACCTGTCCTGGATCTCACTCTGTAGACCAGGCTGGCCTTGAACTCACAGAGATCCACCTGCTTCTGCCTCCTGAGTGCTGGGATTAAAGGCGTGTGCCAACACCGCCCGGCATTTTTTTTGCAACAAAATAATTTTATGGTCTGGAGGTCACTACAACATGAAGAACTGTACCAAAGGGTGGCAGCGTTAGGAAGGTTGAGAACGGCTATACAGGTTATAAGATTGCCCCCTTTAAGAGAAACTGTCCCAACATGATCAAATGTAGACCTTAACTATCTCCTCTAATTTTTCCTAGCCTACAAAGCAGCAATCCTATTAGAAAGATAATGGTCCTTTCTTTTTAGATTTTGAAGTCTCTATACTTCACACAACCTGACAGCTTCCTCAAACATTATATTCATATTAGAAGTATGTTACCGGTAAGTCTTCTGTTTCCTTGCTGCTCTTTCTCTTTCTCCAGTGTTGGGAATGGGAGGCAGATGGAACTAAATAAGGCAATTGCAAGTCTCTCTGTGTTCCTCTCAATAGGTGATAGGGTAGGGCAGAGACAGAGATAGCCCTGAATGAGGACAGGAGAGGCCTAGGTAGGTAAAATGAATTGGTAGGCATATTTTCCATTCATATCCCAGGAACCTTGGAGTTTAGACTCAACACAACTTGTACAGGTTCATTCTGGGAATGATGGGGGTGTAATCTCATTATGAATGAGTAAGTACATCGACACTCTTACTAATGAATGCACCTTCTCTGAACTTCTTATTTTTCAATCCATCTTTTCTGTTCAGTCGCCAGTGTTGACTATGAAAATCTAGAACATCCACTCAAGGAACTTCAGAATCCCAGAACAGAAGTGTCAGAATTTAGTGTCTTGCTTACCTTTCCTGAGTTCCCTCTATAACATAACTCTAGTTATTAGAGAAGGTAACAGGCTATATACATTGTTATTATCTCATATATTATATACAAAGTCAAGAACACAGTCAATTACATAAAAAAAGATTTCCTCTTTGATATGCCCATCTAACTCAGACAATTGTGAACTTCAATTTCTTCATGTTATTAACAGGAAAAGTATAAAAATTATACATAGGTTAGGTGATATTATTTAGAGAAAAGTATTTCTCCAATACTTATTCTATCAGATTTGAAATATGAAAGGAAAGGAATGGAAGGTAGTTCCTTCCAGTGGATTTGAATTGGTTCATGAGTGGAAAAGTCTCTTCAGCTAGGCCAAGTCCTCCTTTCATGCAGGGTACCTGTAAATGTGAAGCATAACATCTACTCTGCTCTCCCCATGCTCCCATGGGACATATAACCTTCTCACATAATATCCTATGTGCTCGATAATACTTTTTATTTTCTGTTCTGTTCAAACACATGCTCCACAAATAACAGGTATTTTTTTGTCATTTGTATTCCCCAATGGATGCTTATGCCAACCATCTAGAATCATGCTGCATACATAATAGTCATTATCAATGAGATTATGTACTTGCAGGACTTTTTTATTTATTCTAAGTGGATATCAATCAATTTCATAGGGTAAAGCTTAGGACATTCTTTTATTCTTCACTCAAACCACCATTAGCCTATTTTCTTAGTGTTTTTTTTTTTTTTTAAAAACAAGTTAATTTTTAGTGGTTTGTTAGATGTCTTTCCAGACTGATTTTTCACCAGCTCTTGATTTATTTAACAAATAGTTTTAGAAGACCTACTGTGTACTAAATACTCTTTTAGATGATTTCTTCAGCAATGGCATTTTCTGCAGGTAAACCTGAGTACAGACTCCTAGGCTGTCATTATTAATGAAACAAATGCACACCATAGAAACAAAGGTCCCTAATCCACAGGGCAATCTTGATAGGATAAGTAAACCAGACAGCCACAGGATGCTACAAAAATTCTCCCTTCCATTCCAGGTAACAAAAAATCAATCAAAAGTTCAAAGGTACGATTCTGATAAAGACTAGAAGGGAAATCAGCTAAAGGCTGGCTTATCCAGCTCACAGCTCTGGGTCTATGTTTGTCAATACAGTTGTTGGCCAAGGAGTATCCACTGAGTGAGTGAGTCACATACCCTGCCTTGCTCTGGTGCTCCCAGTCAGAATCAGTGGGTGGTAGTCTTAACTCACTTAATGTTTCCACAACAGTCATTATGCTAAGCAGCCTTAAGAAGCCTGGGCTCTCTGAGACTGGCTTCTTTTTGTCCACTAGCAACAACATGAAACAAAGGGAGAGAGCCCAGTGATTCTTTGTGGGTGGCATCGTTTATTGTCCTGATTTAGCTTTCTCCTTCCATGCCCTTCATCTCGTTATCCTCCAATACCTAATTGCCAGGAGTGAGTTCTGATGATAAGTCCTTGGCTGCACTATCATGTTTCTTCAGTAATAGAGGATTTTGCCCATTGTCATTTTTTTCTATAAAAGAGTGGCTTTTATTCATTAATACACCTTTGCACTCATTATTTCCTAATTCTTACTTCATGCCTGTCTTGTTAGATGATTCCCCATGGTTCTCCTTGAGCTCTAAAAGTCCATGACATCAATTCATATGAAATACTGACATCTCAAGATGCAGCACTTTCTGTAAATTTTCTAGTATCACACCCTACTTTTTCATTGCCAATGACAAAACAAGCAAACAAACAAAACAGACAACAACAAAATAAAACAACTGCATTGATATGAGGCACACACCTTTAGCACCTACGTGAAAAGTACCATAAAAGCTCAGAGTTTTGGATTGTTCTATAATACAAGATTCAAATACGTAGATAGAAAGAATTCTACCCTCCCTACATGAACCAACGGCAGATACCACCAAGGACTCCTTAACTCTGAACTTGTCAAAGAAGGAAGCGGTCCAGCATCCTTTTGTAATATAGGATGCTGCATGCCAGTGATCTTGGGAAGACTGATTCTCTTAGAACTAGCCTACATTCCCCTTTAGAGCAGAGCATCTCTAAGCATAGAGTGTGACCTTCATTCTGTTCTACTTTTATTTTAACATAGCATAAGTCACATTTTAATAGTGTGCAATTTTCTTAATTATGTTTATTTATGTTTCATACCTCTGGTTAGAATGTCAGCTCCACATGGGCAAAGACAATATCAATATGCAAGTACCCTGAGTAATGCCTGGCATATAGCATATGCAAGAAAATATGTCAAATGAAGGATGAATTAGTTTTATTGGGGCTAAATACGTAGCAAATTTGGCAGAAGACTTCCCTAGCACATATGAAACTCTGGGTTAAATTCACAGTCCCAGCATACTGTGTGCCTATAATCCCTGCGCTCAGGAGGTGAGCACTGAAGGATCAAAAGTACAAGATCTTTTTAATTTTCAACCACAAAGGAAGTATGAGGCCAGCCTGAACTACATGAGATCCTTTTATTTAAAAAAAAATTGAATATCTTCTACAAGAATGAAAATTCTGAACCAAAGTGAGACCAATAAGGTATCTAATGTACTAAATTTTAGGCTGCAATCACTGTTGGGGCTAATCCTTCACTAGTATGACCATAAGCATATGAGAGTACCTTCAGGTCCTCCACCCCAGACACTTCACATATCTCCCCTGAACAGAGCTTTTAGAACCATCCATGTTAAAAAACAAACAAAACCCAAACAAAGTAACAGAGGTATTGGCTGTATCTATTGAATTACAGTCACTGGGAGAAACTGCAGCCTGGGAACCACACAGCTCTGGGGTACTCTGTCATTCTTATACACAACTCTGGGGGAGAATCCAGGCTATACATTAAGCAGTACTGCTGAGATGAATTTTTCATTAAGCTATCTCTGGAAAGCTCCTTCCTCATCTCATTTCAAGGCCCTTCCCAATTTTTCAATAGCTTCACTTGGCCCTCTTCTTAAAAAATTTACAGTAACAATTGACCCCTTCACTGCCGTGGGTGCTTTGTCATTTACGATACTCAGAATCCTCGCACAATACTATGTGAGTGGCACTCTCCCTTTGTCACTCACCTATGAGGAAGCTGACACAGAGAGGTTAAGATATTCCTCTGAGGTCACATCACTAGTCAGGCAGACTTGAGACTCACATCCACACAGTCTCATCTCACAGACCATGAATACACAGACTATGTCTAACAGTCTAGAAAATAAGAAATTGTTTTAATGTAAATCTTAGATTCTCTCAATTGTCCTCTCTTTCTTGTACTATCTTCTGCTGGGAAGGTCTCTTCCAGCCATTCTTTACCAAAACCCTTTGAATTAAATGCACATTCATGCTCTGTGAAGTACAGTCTACTAGTGCTATCCACTGGAGGAAGAAGCATCTACCTGCTCCATTGTCATGGCTGAGCTTGGTCATAGTTATAAAAACAAGCTGTTATGAGACCTGACAAATCAGTGTCTTAGTTACTTTCCTATTGCTATGATAAAACACCATGACCAAAGCAGTTAATTGGGCTTAGGATTTCCAATAATTAGAGTCCATGATTGTGGGACAAAGACACGGCTGTAAGAACAGCTGAGAGCTCCCATCTCAAGCAAGCATGATGTAGCACACACTGGGAATGGCCTGGGCTTTTGAAACTTCAAAGCTCGCCACAGTGACACACCTCCTCCAACAAAGCCATACCTCCTAATCCATTCCAAACAGATCTAACAACTGGGGGCCAAGCATTTAAATGTGGGGTCCTTTTGGGGGCCATTCTCATTCAAGCTATCACAATAAGGAAGGAGTGGCAACAGCTCAAATTTGCAAATGACTTATTTTAGTCATCATGATAATAAAGTTCCCTTTCCTTTAATCTCCTGAACCTGCCCAAAGTAACCTGAAAAAACCTCCTGTTTTGTTTTAATTTATGTATTCTATTTTTTGATGGTTTCTTACACATATATCATGAATTTTGGTCATTTTCAAGCCCCATTTCCCCTTTTACATTATTAATTTGTCTATTGTTCTCAATTTATCAGGTAATTTTGAAGGGCCTGGTCTTTTTTTGGCTTCTTGT
Source organism: Peromyscus eremicus (assembly GCF_949786415.1). Taxonomy (NCBI): domain Eukaryota; kingdom Metazoa; phylum Chordata; class Mammalia; order Rodentia; family Cricetidae; genus Peromyscus; species Peromyscus eremicus. Next base: position 31,004,761 of record NC_081423.1, read on the forward strand.
TTGAGTTTTCTTTAGTCCTGTTTGTTCTCTATTAGACTTTTGTGTGTGTCTCTCTCTCTGTGTGTATGTGTGTACAATGAATGAGAGGTGATTACATATTTTGAAATTCTGCCCATAACTCCTATCTGTCAATGAAGCACTAGCTATGCCCTTAAAGCCTACTACTTACAGAGAGGAAGAAAACACTATGAAAAGAAAACAGAAATCAATTCACAGCCTTCGAGTTTTCAAAGCACAGAGCATTCTCCTAGGAAAGAATCAAAATTACTCATAAGCAAAGAGCATTGATTTGGAAAAACTTGGATAAGTAAAGGTCAGACTGTCTAATTTAGTCACATTTCCCCCATCAAATGGGATAATAACTCCCAGTTGAGAGAAGTAAAGGGCATCCATGAAAAGGGGATGTTAGTAACTGCACACACTAGTTCATGGCAAGTTGAAGATAGGAAAGTGGACAACACCCCTGTCATTCAGACGAGGGGCCAGCAGAACAATGCAAACCCAGAAAATATCTCTTGGGTGTATATTGTTACACAAAAATTATAAGAAGCCACTGAACTGGAATAGGTCTTTTCTCTGGGACCCCCACATACCAGACTAAGTACCAAACCACACTGGAGTTCTGCTCGTCAAACTGAAGACAAGTAATTATCCAACCAAAGAAGCACTGGGAAGAAATCTAGCCAAATTTTTCCAAAAGGTCAGTTTCTATAGCCATGATAATTAAGTTCATCTCACGTTTACCATTACAAAAGAAGAAGAGGAGGAAGAGGAGGAGGAGATGGAGGAGGGAGAGGCTGATACTACTTGATTAGTTCCCTTTAAAAATGATTATCCTTAAAAAATGATTATTCTTTCTCTCTGCCCCTACTTTACAAGAAAGATAATTTTCAATTGGCAGATTCTTTTTTTTTTGGTTCTGTTTCTGCTTTCTTTAGCCTCATCCTGTCTATAAATCACCCTCTTTAACTTGACTTATTGAGGTATTTACTATATGCAGTGGGATGAAATGTCCAAGTCTAGAATTCTAAGAAGTCAGTTATTGCCTTTGTTATTGTTCTTGTTGAGAATACATGGGCAGAGAGGGTCTCACATGCCCTCATCATTCAGGAACAATACAATGATCTACCTGCAAAAAGTAAGTAGCAACCTAGAAAGAGCTGAGGACTGTCAGAAATAATATCCTTATAGTAGCACAGAATGAGCTTATGTTCTCTAAAGCGTTTTGAGAAGCCATGAAGGAGAACTAGCCTTGAACTTTGGCATAAAGGATGAGCCCATGCTCTATTGAAAGGTGACAGAATACAAAGCAACATGAGTTCCAAGTGCAGATCAGCTACTCCATTTGCTCCACAACTCCCACCCTCTGTGACCCTCACACCATAGAATTCTCATGGTCAATCCCAGGGATTTGCTTGGGCCAGAATATTTCTTGTGATGATGACCAACTCCTCATCCAGGGAGGTGAGTGAAAGGTACCTGAAAATGAAATAGAGGATTTAACACAGATTTAGAGCCAGGAATCTTTTTTGCCAGCACAGTCTTCTAATGGTACTAGTCATCATGAGGGTGACTGATTAGACGAATTCAGAAGAGGATCATACCAGAGCACTCACCCTTCCAATCACTGATGTCTGGAACAGATGAAAAGTGTCCCAGGTCCCATGTGGATTCTAAAACAGCATTTATCAACACAGTAAAGAAACCACAGAGAAGACATTACTAGAGTATTTTGGTTTGTAAACTAAAACAGTCCACTGTGCTCTTAAAAGACTCACAATAGAAGTGACATTTCTTTTGAGGTTCTGCCAGACAGGGCTTTTGTGATATTTGTTATAAATGAATCCCAATCACACTGCTCCCTGTGAGCTTTCCTTGGGGGAAGTTTAGAAGCCAGATTATCCTGAAACCCCAAGTTAATTTGTACATATCAGACAACCACAGGCCTTCATTTTTGATCAAGGACAAAAAAAAATGATTATCTATTGATGCACAGATGTTAAAAAATTAGAATACACAAATTAGAATACATGGCTGAAGAAGAAAGATTTAGAAAATTAAGGGAAGAAGCAAGAGAAAGTCCTTTTATTCTCTGACCATCAACATTGCAGGAACATTTTGAACTCAGCCACTTCTGCTTCAATTACTTTTGAACTAAAATAATTCAAAGGCTTATTTTAAATAAAGATGAAGATAAAAAGAGCATGAATACAGAATAGCCATTCAGTATCTGAGATGTGAAGGACATAGGAATATCGTACACTGTTACCTAAGGCACAATTGTGAGTGTATTGTTTTAATAATTGGTCCTTCCAAACAAACACTACGCAACACCCATCTTAGCCTTAGGATGACAGCAAGCAGCACTGAGGTATTCATGAAATGATCAGAATTGTGTACTTTATATACCACAGAGTTCATGTTGGGGGAATAAACTTCTCCATGGTACAGTCCTTGACCCAGCTTAATGGGAGGTTTTCGGGTTACATCTGGGGAGCCCTTATGAATGGATTAGTGGCTCTTCAGTGAATGAATTATTGCCTTTGAGAGATTGGGTTAGTGACTACAGAATGAGTTATTGTAAGGTAAAGTCCCTCTCTTGCCTTCTCTGTCTTCTGGACATGCCCACTTATTCTTCTGCTGTAAGGAGAACACGCACCATATGAAAAGTCCAGCACTCGATGATACTATGCTCTTGGACATTCCAACCTCCACTATGATACAAAATGACTTACTAGTCTTTATAAACACTACGGCCTTGTACATTCTACTACTGCATCAGAAAGCATGCTTTAAAGTTATGATTGATTTAACTGGATTTTCAGTGAGTTAGTGGCTGTTACCATTTCACCTGTATTTTTGGCTTTGGCACATAAACAGGCAGGCAAAGACAGCGGAAATGGGCAGGAGGTGATAAAAGGGTCGAGAAACACTCTTTGTTTTTAACTTGAATTTAATTAATTCCTGCCACATTAAAAGAACATTCTAGATTCAGGAAAGTTTATGAATTTTGGGCAAGGCAATATGAGGGAATCAATAAAATGTGCAGTCCCAGTGTAGTATTAGGGGCCTGGAAGGGCCAAGTCTTAACTGCTATGGCTTGGCAATACATCCTTTTATCTTATAATGTTAAGTGATCTAGATTTAGATTTGTTCATCACAATGACTTTAGCTACTTTTGGGCCACTGAATATCCACTTGACTTGTAGAATTGGTATGTCAGTTTCCACAGAGGTATCTTCTGGTATTTCGACTGAAACGGTGTTAGGCTGAGCCCCATAGTCACAACAATCAGCAAAGGAAGTGTCTGTCATCCTTTTGTGTTTCAGGAAATAGCTTGATAAAGACAACTGACTTCGAGAAAATGCTCAGACTTCTTATCTACCTAGGAGGGATTTAGACAAACATCCTCCAAATTCTTAACCTCTAGAAATATTTGCTTTAGATGAGTATTATGATTATGTTACCTATTTAACTCACTAATTAACCTGGGCTTCATTCTTAGCCAGGCTTTTCTGTTTCCTCACTCCCTTAAACTTTGATGTCCCCCCAAGATGAAGACAACATTTGATGTAAACCATCAGCCCCTTCCAAAAATCAGCTGACTACAATGACTAATCCTCTGGTTAATACTCTTTTCACCGTGATCTCAGCAGAGCATCACCCCCATCTGACCTGCTTCCTTCCCCAAACCTGGTTCTCTGTGACTTCATTTACTTTTCAGGGTAGAAGAAAATACTAACCTTAGGATGATGCAGCTTCTATGGTCAGGGAGCTCTATATTACAGTAAGACCTGTCTCTCCAATTGAATGGTCTCTTCTTTATTTTAATAAAGATCCTCCATCAAAATTAAGCCCCCTTTCCATCTTACATGCAAATTTATTTTTATTTGTCAGGTCTATGACTCATCTTCAAACTTGTTTTCATATCAGTTTTCTCAGTTAATGTATATGGCATATAATTTAATTAGTAGGTTTTCCTTAATTGAATATAATGATGTTTTCTAGTTGTTAACACTACAATCTTACACCTCTTTTTTTGTTTATATCCCTAAGGAGTAGATATTTTATCATGTTATAATAAATTGTACTTTAATTGTTTTATTACATTTATTTTTTTAGTGTGTGTGTGTGTGTGTGTGTGTGTGTGTGTGTGTACATGTATGCCATAGCATGTGTGTAGAGGTCAAAGGACAACTTTTGAGATTTGGTTCTCTCCTACTATGTGAGTCTTGAAGATTAAACTCAGGTTATCAGGTTTCTTGGCAAGTTCCTTTACCTACAGGAACTGTCCCACTGTCCCCATGAAAACGTATTTCTAGAGTTCCTTTTCTTTTTTTTTTTTTTTTTATGGTTTTTTCGAGACAGGGTTTCTTTGTATAGCTTTGCGCCTTTCCTGGAACTCACTAGGTAGCCCAGGCTGGCCTCGAACTCACAGAGATCCGCCTGGCTCTGCCTCCCGAGTGCTGGGATTAAAGGCCTGCGCCACCACCGCCTGGCTAGAGTTCCTTTTCTAAATGTCTATAGGTGAAATGTATATTGATGGAGTTTTGTTGATCTTACTAAAAGTCACCTATTATTTATAGTTTATGAATTTGACTCTAGCTCTTTCATCTATATAATCCTGATTATCAATAGTGAGCTTCCTTATTCCTTTTTAGGCCTTATGTTTTTTTGTTTCATCTTGTTGCCTTACTGCACTCCAAGATCAATAGAACAAAGCTTAAATTCAAAATATTGAGATATTCTTAACTAATTCTCTATCTGATGATTAAAGCTTTCAATAGCTCATCCATCATTAAGTAATACTTCAGTAGCCTTTTGGTGAGTTTTGACTATATCTATAATTGGGCTTTCCTATGTTAGTTTATTACAGCTTTAATCCACTAGATGCAAATTTTAGCTAGAACCTGTTCTTAGAACTGAAGTGACCTTGAAAGTTATATGATAACAGAGACTACAGAAAACACAACTTTTCACTCCAGTTCCAAGTCAGATCTTCAGACATTTCCTTTACAGTTCTTTCAAGGAGGAGGAACTTGGCTGTTTTTCATGTTTTCAAACTTAACCAACTGCATTTTCAGATGCAAAGTTTGGAAGACTCCTAACTTAATGCACATCTGTTAAAACAAAGACAATAAGTAATACAGCTTTGATGGAAGGCATGTAGGCATCAAAATCCATATTAAATGTGTATTCTTTAACACTAAGATATATTTTAAGAAGTAATATTTTTAAATTACCCAAGCCAAAAGGCTCTTAACTGTGTATATACAATAAAATGGATGGAAACATTGTTATAAATAGAAAAAACATGTACAATGATCCAAATACAGGAATTCATGGATACTTATATAAATAACAACCATATTGTAGCACTTTTACAAGCCATGAAAAATAAAATTTCACACGTAATTAGTTTATTGTTATTATATATGATATCCATGTTAGACTTTAAGCAAAATCAAAATGTTATAGATGGTGAGAAATAATTTTTGTTTAAAAATCCATGTTTAAGTATCCATATTTAAATTATAATATGCATGTATATGTACAACATGTTAGTGGATAGGTTAATAAACTATAAAATATTTATATTGTATATATTTATGTAGGTATTTGTGCTGGTTAGGTTTGTGTTGTTGTTTTTGTCAACTTTACACAAGGCAGAATCATGCTGGAAAAGGAAGTTCATCTGAATTTTCTTCACCAGACTGGCCTATAAGCAAATCTGTGGGGACATTTTCTTGGTTAATGAATAATGTGGTAGAGCCCAGCCCACTGTGAGCAATACCACCCCTAGCCATGTGGTCCTGGGTTGTACAAGAGACCAAACGGAGCAAGCCATCAGGAGCAAGCCAGTAAGCAGCGTTCCTCTCAGTTCTTGCTTCTCGGTTCCTCTTCAGAGTCCCATCCCTTAGTGATGGTCTGTTAGCTGCAAGCCAAATAAACCCTTTCTTTCACACGGTGCTTTGGTCACAGCATTTTATCACAGGTATAGATGGAAAACTAAGACAATGTTAAAATATCACCAGAAAGAAATAATGACAGCAAGAAACAATATAGTCATATGCATACCAAAATTACTTTTCATTATTTAGAATTTGAAAGATTGTCACTCATTAGGCAGACACAGCTTTGGCCTTGATTAGAATAGTCATTTATAAAAACAGTGATTATTGGGCTCTTGATGGAAATTACTGTCAAATTTTACCACCTCTAGAAACTCACTGCGTATATCGTCAGTCATCAATCAATGCAACTAATTGTGAGCTCTGACTTCTGCTTTATCACCAACTGTGGTTACTTGCTGAGCATGCATGTGCCTGACAAGTATCTGGCACCTATCAGCTATTCCCATCTTTATGTTGAAGAGGAAAACAAAGGCAATATTTGTCAATTATACCTAAAGATAAAATTACATTTACCTATTCATTGAGAATATTTGTACAATATATAGCAAGTAAAAGAGAATTAACCTGATATGTCCAAGTATACAGAGCTGTAATACTTTAATTTGTAAAAGACATTTTCTGTGACAACATTCACATCTATCTATTACTAGCTTGGAAGTACATTCAAAGAGCAAAGATTATGAGGAACCAGTGATCACTTAATCATTACAACTGACAGATCAAGCCAGTTCCTTATATAAATTTTTGTCTACACTGATGCCGGGAGGCACTGTTGAAGTAGCATTTTTGTTAGTTACTATTTAGACAAAGGGTATGTGGTTCCCACTAAGCCCCTGGCATCCTTCTATCCAACTGGTAAGCAGTAGCTTTTTCTACCTCATATTACTCCATGTTCTAGAGTGAACAAATATTGAATATTTAAAAGACTATCTGCCACGGTACTCCTAAGAGACAAAATCAGATCACTGGGCTCCTCGGATTAGGGTGAGAGTAGGATGGGAGAAAATTGCAAAGGGTTAATAAAATATTCTTTGGAGATTGATGGAAAAGGTAACTGTCTTGACCAGTGGAGGTAGCGGTTTTAATGTGTGTGTACATCTGACAAATCCATTATATTATTTACTTTAAATAAATGTGTTGTAGGCTGGTAAGGTGACTCAGCAAGTAAAGCTGTTTGCTCTTAACCTGATAACCTCGGTTTAAGCCCCAGGACACATAGAATTGAAGAAAAGAAACAACTCCAGCAAGTTACACTCTGACTGCTACATGTGTACTGCTACATGTGTATACTGTTGCATTTATGCCCTTCTCCCAATAAACAAATTTAATTGAAAATTTTAACTGAATCTTCCCCTCCAAAATAATACTTTATCTGAGATCTGCATCTCATCACATTAAACTGAAACAATACAAAATAACAATTACGACTCACTAGATATCACTGTTAGCCTATGTGAATAATGTGACATGTCTTCTGGGGGCAGGTCACAGAAGTTCTTTTGCTTATTCCAATCATAAGGCAATGATTGATGGAAAGAGCCATCTGAATGCTGATATAGATAAAAACCTATACACTTGGGATGAGCACAATTCTCTTCTCTTCTAATTAACTGAAGGCACAGTAATTTTTATCACTAAAATATAATCTCATTAACTTTCTCCATTATTGATTAATATCAACCAAATTATATTAATTCACCCTCACATGATGTCTGAACAGTAGTATTTCTTCCTATGCCTCTGACTTTCAAGTCAGTCTATTTGGAGTATATTTCCATTTTTTCTCTTCTACACAAGTAGTTACTGACTCTATTTCTCAAAAGATAAATAAAAAAAATTTATAGCATAATATTTCTCACTGACCACAGTCCTTTTGAAGAACACATTTTACTAGGTTAACAATTACACCATTGGACGCTGTTCTTTTCTGGGGGACAAGTGAAGGTTGAGACTCATGAAGTCTAGCTCTGAGTGCAGAACAGACAAAGCTTTGCAGATGGCAAAAGCCCATAGTAAGCAGGAATTTGGTGTATATTAAGATGCAACAAATGTTTCCATGATTGGAAGATCCTCATAAAATAAGGGCCATGTGAATTTATAAATATTTTCCTCTATGCCATAATCTCAATGGTTATTATTAAATTTTATTATTTTATCAAAATTTTTATTAAATATTATTAAAATTATATAGTTATTTTTTCTATTTCCCTATATTCAGAACTCATTGATATCATTGCCTTTCTTCAGAGACTTATTCCCAGTTGAAACTATATGGTGGAAAATCCAAGATTATGTGAACTAATTAATATCTAGTAGTTAAAATAAACACAACTTACCTGAAGTATATCTGGTTATTTTCATAGTCCCTTTACTCTACTTACTCCAGCAAGTTGGTTCTATATCAACAATAAACTTGGCATTTTTGAAATTTAGTATTCTCTTTTTGGTTGACTTTATAAAGTTGTATCTTTTTCCAGAACTTTGTATTTTCCTATCTGTGATCAAATAGGTTTCCTATTTTTCCTCCCCAGGTCTTCTTTTGATCTTTTCAACATTATTCCCCAAACCCTCTTAATAGACACTTATTTTAAAATTTATTATTTTGTTTTATTTATATGCATACTTGTGTGATAAATGTATGTGTACATCCATGTGTGTGCAGGTGCCATGAAGTCCAGAAGTGGGCATCAGAGGCTCTAGAGCTAGCGTTCAAGTGGTTGTAAGCTGCCTGACATGAATGTTGGGAACTAAACTTTGGTCATCTCCAAGAACAGCAATTGCTTTCAACTGCTGAGCCATCTCTTTTAGCCTAATAGACAATCTTTCTAATTTATTATTATTTTTAAGATAGGGTCATGCTATACAGCCTTGACTGCCCTGGACCTTTCCATGTAGACCAAGCTAGTCACAAGCTCACAGAGATCCATCTGCTTCTGCATCCCAAATACTGGGATTATAGGTGTGTGCCACCATGCCTAATAGACCCTGCTTAAGAGTTGATGTCCATATATTGTTTCTCATCTGTCTTCGTTCTCTCCCACTTAGAGCTATTTTTTTCTAACACATTTACCTCTCATCAACATCTTTCTGGAGCTTCAGATGACAAAAAATGAAACATCTGATACCTCTATACCACTTTATCACCACTTGCATATGGGTCTGTTAAGGCCATTCAAAACTGTCATTGTTGAGACTTCTACTTTCCATTTTGACCACCTCCTTCCCCACAGGACCATATCCCTGCCTCATGCTACCTTCTAAAAATAACATTGTTCTGGAAATTTGAAGATTCTGTACTCTGAATCACATTTATTGGTGTATGTCTACAACATGAAATTATCACAGAACTCTCGTGGACAAAGGCAACTAGGAAAAACACTGGTAGGTCAAAGTGCACGTCAGGTCACCAGCAAAACCAAGGACACAGCAACTGAGAACTGATAAAACAGGCAGTTAAAAACTATAATTGTGGTTTGTGGGATCTCAATATTTTGAGAGAATATCACTCTTATAGTTATTCCATTTGGTTTACAGAATGGATGTATATATACTAACAAGTAGAAAGGGTAAAGTGCTAGGGAGTTCAGGAAGGGCATGAGTGACAATGTTTGATAACCAGGTTATCTTGTTGTCTCATGAAACAGTTTTGTTCTATCTATATTAATCTCTATTGACACCACTGTGGGATCATCCTCTGCTCTGTCCACCCTGCTACCCAATCCCCACCCACTCATCACTAGGGTGTCATTACTTTATCTTATGTTTCCTTGTGGTCTGTGCCAAAGCATCTTTTCTTCCAGGACCATTTCCTGAAAACAACAGAACATCAAGGATACAAGCTACACTTAAACTTAAAGTCAGACTGCCTGGGTTCAAAAGCTGGCCTGAATATTTCATATTGTGTAAATCATGGGGCTTCTTGGAGCTTTTAAGTTTTTATCTAAAGGAAAAGGAGATGCAAATTTCCACTTTGCGGCTATTATGAATATCACAGGAAGTCATCTGCATGCAATGATGAACACAAGAACCTGGTGCACACAGGTCAGATACTCTCCCCAGAGTGTTAGCAGTGTTGTATTTTCTCTCATCCCTGAGATTTTAAGTATATTGATTCTAAGAATTGCTATAATACACTGTTGTTCAACTTACTTTTACTTACTTTTACTGTAACAAATATTTGAAATTGAACTTAAAAGAAGACAGAATTATTTTGGCATGAAGTTTTGGATCATTTACTCTCTGTGTGGTTAATGCTACTCTTTTGGTTCTATAATGGCATAGTAACCCTAACTCTAACCCTCACCCCATAGTACAATATAGTGGTAGAGCTCAGAAGAGCAAAGCTACTCATTTCATGGAAAAGAGATACAGATGGTGCTGAGGTCCTAACAGCCCTTTGAAGTAAATGTCCCTAAGTACCTTTCACCTACTAGGCTCCATCTATTCAATGTTTTACCACTTCTTGATAGAACCAAAGACTGGCAGACAAACAGCCTATTCACCATGGACCTTTGAAAATATGCCAGATCTGAACCACACACCTTACTATAAAAATTTCAAAGCACCAAGTATTTGTTAACCCAGCAATAGTAGAGCCTCAGTTACCTGTTTGTAATATATTTGCTTTCCCAGGTATAAAGTTTCAAGTGTAGACATCATATCCTCAACTCTTTGTTACTCCTCTTTATCATTATATTATAAGCATAGTCAGTAACTAGTTACACCTAATTTAGTTTAAGGCCTCTATGTCTCCATCAGACACTGTGCTTGTCGTTTTATGTATATTACATGCAGTCAATCACTCTAGTGCTACCAGATGGGAGTCACATTTCTATTTCAGAGCAAAATGAATAAAAGAAGAATCGGTTGTGAGATATTGAGCAGTGCAGAGAGGGATGTTTCACTTTCCCCGAGTCAAAGGTGTTTCAATGACTCCGGGAACCAAAAACCATCCTTTCTCCAAAAGATTCTGACACCCGGTTTTGTGACACAGCATGATAAGAAATATGGCCACAATGCTAAGTAGGACACCACACTTGGTCTTTAGAAGTTTATGACTTTGGCTGACCTAGTAACAGGAGTCTTCTGATTACTACAGGTTTAGTTCCGTGGTGGTTTAGGAGCACACACGAGTCGAACTCTTTCTGGTGAATGGACAGTGACATTCACAAAGCTTGCTAAGTAAAGGGAAGAGAGTGTCTAAAGTTATAGGGCAGGATAAGGAGGTCATAGTATGTGATTTAGAGAGTCATACATCAATCTCTCGTGAATCCTCTGTAGATCTATCATGGTAACCATGAAGATGAAAGAATAAAACAAATGTTCCCCAAGCCTGTGAGATAGTTCAGCAGGTAAAGGTCTTTGCTGCCAAGATTGATGACCTGAGTTTGATCACCATGACCCCCATTTTGGAAGGAGCAAACTGACTTTTGTAGGTTGTCCTCTGACTTACACACCCATACATGCTGTGGCACCCTCAACACTAAATAAATATACATAATAAAAAAATTCATGAAGTACCTTATGTCCTTAACAAAGCAACTTAGGCTTTAATGAGAAATTGTAGACCACAGAAGGGTTTGAAGTACCTAAGGATGGGTAGGTAAAGATCAAAGGGAAAAGCAAAGACATTCTCAGCTTTAATTCCCAAACTAAACATTTCAGTGGACATTTGAAAACAAGACTACAGGGGGCAACTCTAGAGTCTGGTACTATTCTAGAAGAAAAATATACATGAAAGTTGATATAAAGGATACTGAGATTAATAAATGAAGTATGTAAGATATAGCAATACTAGTCAGGAGCATGGGAGGATTATGATGTATGTATGTGTGAGAAAGACATCTGGGACAAAGCCAATTCTGTGAACATTATTTCATCCATTGAATTGATCCAGCTTTGCAACTATTGTGAGAGAAAGGTTCATAGAAAACATCCCCCAAGCATACCAAGAGCATGTTCTTTTCACAACTACTGTCACTGACTCTGCACTTCGTTCTTGAGAAGTAGGGAATAACCAAGTGTTTGAACACATGAAGCTTATATAGGCCTCTGAAATAGATGGTGTGAATGGCCCAGCCTGACCCAGCCCCCTTGTCTAGATATCTCTTGTACTCTGTGGTCCTCTTTCTTCCAGTTTCCAGGGCTGCAGCCCCAAGAATTTCCTTGATTTCTTAAGTAAATTGGAAAGGCCCTCTATCCAGACTCCCTTACTGCTACTTTTATCTCAGGGTCATTTTCCCAGAAGGCTCCCTAAAAAACACCCATTTAACTAGGTCTCTCTTTCCTCCACCAACTCCATTACCCAGTTTATATTAGTTTATCATTACTGTCAAGACTTGCAAATCTCTTACTTGATTTCTCATGGGTTGTGTGTCCTATGTACAATGCCAACCATATATATACTGCATATAATAAACACTCAATAAACACCAAAAGATTGAATTATTGTAACTGTCAGAATATAGTTCTATACACTTTACAATGAACTTCCAAATTTATTAATCCGCTGATGTCAGTTCAGCCAGAATAATTAGACTTATAGCATGCATAAGAAACTGGGGCTCCACAGAGTTTCCTGACTTTGTAAAGTCAAGCAACTAGTAATTGCAGGTGCAATACAAAGAACTTAATTTTCCATATGATTGGTCATCTTTGAAAAAAAAAACCTGCAGAGTGCTTTTTATAATTTACTATCAAAGGAATGAGGATTAAAGGCCAAGTTAACTATAAAAGAAGTTATTGCTTCATTGTTCTACAGCAATGGAAGTAAATTTAGACATTTAATATGGTATGAGGAGTTTTAGGGTTTCAAAATGGGTTTTCTGCATAAAAGTTGGTGAAAGGAGAAGGAAATCGAAAGACTCAAAACTGATTCTACACATGAAAGTAATGAAGTCACCAACTAAAATCTGTGAATTAAAAGAATGACGAGATGGCTCAATGGTTAAGAGTACTTGCTATTCTTTCCAAGGACCTGTGTTTGGTGCCCAGCATCCACACCAGACAGTTCAAAACTGCCTATGACTGTAGTTCCAAGGAATCTAATCATTCTAGCCCATGTGATTAACACACACACAAAAAAAAATAATAATTATTTTAATCTGTGTATTAAATCAAACGCAAATGTTTATGTACATTACTAAGTTTATTTTTCCTTCTTTTTAGTGCATGTAATAACATTTGGCACAGTGACAATTATTTTTTGCTAATTTTATTCCTTTCTGTTGACTATTGGTGACCTTAATTTTGATATGTTTGTATGTGCTCGCAGCAATGCGTTGAAGCACCACACACATCATCCAGATTTGACAGATACACTCAGGAAACCCACTTATAAGTAATTTCATATTGTATATGACCATATTTTTCTGGCAATGTGTGTGTTTTTTCCATTTTTCTTCCTATGATAAAATGGGTTAAAAACAAAAAATTCACATTGGCTAAGTTTCATCCAGGATTCAGCAACCTCAAAGTTTATGATTACTCTATTATTCTACTTACTACTTATTTGCTCATGGCATAGACTTCTAAGATGTGAATAGACCATTGGAAGGATGCTTGAATGCTGGTAAATAAGAAAAAGTTCATGTTAATATATGGATTAGAAGGTCTTTTTTCTGGTTAACTCATACAAAATTTGTGGCAGTCACAGACATTCTGTACTTGCAGACTTTTCATATACACATACTGTCTAGACAGTTTATCCCTCTCCCCTCATATAGATGGTGATAATATTGCAGCAAACTTTTAAAATGTAACTCTGCTTGCTAGTTTTAAGCCAATCTGACACAAGCTAAAGTCACTTTGAAATATGGAACCTCCATTGAGAAAATGCCCTTTATAAATTGGCCCGTGGGCAAGCCTGTGGTTCATTTACTTAATTGTTGATTGATGTGGGTGGGCCCTGCCATCTGTTCCACCCTGGGAATAGTAGTCCTGGGTGCTATAAAAAAAGCAGGCTGAGCAAGCCATGGAGAACAAGCCAGTAAGCACCACTCTTCCATGTCTCTGCATCAGTTCCTGCCTTGAGTTCCTGCTCTGACTTTCTTTGATGATGACCTGTGTGACCTGGAAGTTTTAAGCTAAAATAAATCCTTTTGTACCTGAGTTCCTTTTGGTCACAGTGCTTTATCACAGCAATAGAATGAATACCTAACAAAGACAGCAACTAAATACACAGCAAAACTATTCTTTAAAATTCTAAAATAATTTAGCATGAAATTTGCCTTACAGTGCGTACATTTTCTGTAATTAGTAAATGTTTAACCAGAAATGTGTTGCTCACAGGATTATTCAGAGAATGTGATGAATGTGGATGAGAAGTTAAATGTCACATAAGCCACATAGATCAAAGGTTATTTTCCATAAATCTTAAAAGAATTCTACTGTACAAAAAAACTTAATAGTAACATTTCAATTAAGAGGTACTTTATGCACAGTTCATCAGGTTAGAGGATTTCAGGACTGGAAGCAGGCTTAAGGGTCATAAGATCTAGCTGCTTATTTTATACATGAAGAAATGAAGAACTAGAGAGGTTCAGGAATCAGCCAAAATCACAGTTAATAAATGCCATCGCCGTGATTAAAATGCATACTTACTGACTCGCTGCTGAGCAGAGATAGTGGGCATCAAGAAGCAGGAGCTGCAATCTTGATGTCACCATTCCTGGATAGTAATGTAGCTAATAGTAATACAATGGAGTGACTTCCCACCTCTAAGCTGCAGTTCCTTCATCTGTACAGTTGACTTTTTAACTGCCTCACAGGACTACTAATGGCTGGTCCAGGGACTTAAAAACTTCTAGCAGTTGTCACTGTCCCCCTAGAAATAGTTTACCACTGAACTGTGTACCCTGGACATTACCCTAAGGGCAGAGGTTCAAAGGCACAAGAGCCATAAATGAGCTCCATGCACCATGCATATACATACATACATACATATATACATATACATGTATATATATGCATATATATACATACATACATGCATATATATATGGAGAGAGAGAGAGAAAGAGAGAGAGACATAGGGTCTCACTACATAGCTTTGGCTGTCCTGGAACTTACTATGTATATCAGGCTGACCTAGTCTAATTCAGAGATCTGCCTACTTCTGCCTCCCAGTGCTGGGATTTAAGACTTGACTACCATGCCTGGCAATTATAGCTATTTTAAAAAAAATTAACTTAATATTGAAATAATTTCAGATATAAAGAAGCATTGGGGAAAAAGGATATTACATGTAATTTGGTACCTGTCATCCACTTTTCCTTAATGTTAACAGCTTATATGACCATGGTACATTTAAAATTAAAAATTGTACTGGATTCCCTAATTTGACTATTCATGCCCCTTCATATGTTCTAGGATTCAACCAAAAATATCACATTGCATTTATTATAACTCAGGTCTTAAATCCTGCCTTCTCTTATTCTAAGAATATAGCTTACCCTAATTAAAAATATAGCTAGTCACTTCCTTTCCTTCATCTTCCTCTTCCCCATAATCACTGAGACTTACTGTCGGCAACTGATGTGCTCACAGGTAAGCAGAAATGTTTTGAGGAAAGACACCTTCTATTAAAGCAGATCCTTAAGGCGTGGAGAGATATATTCCATCCATTCCAAAATGTGCCAAGGTCTCATTAACCAACTAGCCAATGACAGACAGGGAAATGCCACTGGTTTTCAAGGCATATGTAACAACTCACAAACACTGTTCCCTATGTTCCATTTTAAGTTTTAAAATATCAAATTTTAAAAGGCAGAAAAATGGGTACTTCTGATTAACTTTCTTTGGAATCTTACTTTCCATTTGGGACAGTCCACAATTCTCTTTCTAATCCCCAGGCCACAAAAAAGCCTTTAAATTAAGAAGAAAGCCTAATCCTGCCAAGGGACCCTAAGACAGGCCACTCACTTAGGAAGTAGAAGGTTATTCCCCATCTGGTAATGCATTGTCTTGGTTAGGTTTCTATCAGCACTATAAAACACCAAGACCACAGCAGTTTGGGGAGGAAAGGGTATATTTCACCTTACACTTCCAAGTAACAATCCATCAGTGAGGGAAGTCAGGGCAGAAACTCAAGGCAGGAACCTAGAGGCAGGAACTGAAGCAGAGCCCATGAAGGAATGCTGCTTACTGGCTTGCTTCTCATGGCTTGCTCAGTCTGGTTTCTTATACCATTTAGGAACCCATGCCCAGAGGTGGCAATGCTCAACGTAGTCTGGACCTTCCAAAAATCAATCATTAAGCAAGATAATGTCCTATAGATTTCCCTACAGGACAATCTGATGGAGTCATTTTCTTGGTTGAGGTTCCTTTTCCTAGAGAACTCTAACGTGTTAAATTGACAAAACACTAACTAGGACGGTGACCCAGTAGGGCTTGGAAGGAGTAGTATCTAGCATCAATGCATAAATGCCTATCTCCTTCCAATGAATAATTCCAGCCCATACAAAGAGAAGGGACAGCTGGAGAGCCATGGAAAAGCAGTCATTCTTTTTCTTACAAAAGCCACATGAGGATGTGTGTATGTGTGATGGTATGTAATTACAACCTGAAGCTCAGCTAGGGAAAGAGAATGAGGGGAAAGAGTTTTCCTTGTCTTAATGACTGTCTTTCCTAATTTGATGGCTACTTCTGTACCTACCTTTCCAATTTGTTTCACCTGATACTTTACTGCCACAACAGAGGAGGAAAAGAGATGACAAGCCACTCCTACATGGTCACCTGATTAAGTGAAGATGAAAGAAGGAAGATGGGTGAGACCTGATTCTAGTTGTGACTATCTCAAAGCAGTGACTCCCTGGGAGAACATTTCCACCCCACTCACCACTGGTTCCTGAGTCCACATGATAACACTTAGTGAACATTTTCTGTGGCCAGACACTCATTCCTTCTATCTTTTTCCTTCAGATACTAGCCAAAGACTGGGCATGCATTCCCTGATGGTTTTGTCACATGCTCTCTGAAGCTCCTCACCCCTCCTTCTGCCATGCAATTGAGTGTCTACCATATAGCTACTTGCTAACCTCCATTGCTTTCTTGGGCCCTAAGCTAAAAAGAATGACTTTCTCTCTTTCTCTCCTTCATCTCTCTCCTTCCAGCAATGGCTGAGACTTAACAGCTTGCCCGCTCTGGTAGTTTTCACTCAAGTTAATAAAACTGTTCTTGGGCTTTGCCCTACTTTGCTCTCTACTGTTGTAATAAAAACCATAACTAAAAGCAACTTGGAAAGGAAGGATTTATTTGGCTTACATGTCCTGATCACTGTTCATCACTGAGAGAAGCCAAGGCATGAATAGAGGTAGGAACAGGTACAGAATCATTGAGGAATGCTGCTTACTGGCTTACTCATCATGGTTTGCTTTCTTATACAACCCAGGACCACCTGTTCAGGGTGGTACTGCCCATATTGACATAATCCTCTCATATCAATCATTATTCATGAAAATGCCCCCACAAGACAATCTGATGGAGGCCATTCCTCAATTAGAGTTCCCTCTTCCCAGATGGACTTAGCTCTGTCAAGTTGAATAAAAAAAAAATACTACTGGCACAAGCTTCTCACTACCCATTTTAAAGTTCTTTCATTAAAGAGACTAAGAACTAAAGAGAGGAGACCCAAAATTCCAGTAATAGCATTTATATCCGCCTTTGGAATTTGTTAAATATTTGGGGTCAAATTATAGCATACCATTGTCCAAAGCTCTCCACAGCTCTCTATTTTACCTGAACTCAAGTCCACAAAGGACATCATATAGAAAAAAAAGTATGTTAGATCATCTCCTCCTCCTTTTCTTCCTGTCATATTTGTGATATATTTGTGCATATGTTCATGTGTGTATATAAGTTTATGGAAGTATGCATGCATATTATGTGTGCATGTAGAATCAGTAGGTGAATGTCAGGTGTCTTCCTCTATTGCTCTCTATCTTATACTTTTGGACACTGATTTTTGACTCATTGATTCAGCTAGACTGGCCACACAGTAAGCTGTAAGGATCCGCCTGCCTCTACCTCCCCAGTTCTGGGACTACTGTTTAAATGGGAGCTGGGTATCTGAACTCACTACAAGCAATTTACTGCCTTCTCCCTGTCCAGCCACAATGCTCATTTCCTTTTCTGTTGTGGTGATAAAATACAAAGCAACATGAGAGAAAGCATGCATGTTATATCCCAGGTTACAGACCATCATTGCATTGGAAATCAAAGTAGGAACTTGAGGAAAAAAAAACATAAAGAATGAATGCATGTATGCCTGTGTTCTACTCACTTTCTCTACAATTGTTCAGGATTCCCTAACTAGGGAATAGAGCCACACACAGTAGGGGGAATCTTTCTGCCTCAGTTAATACAATCAAGACAATCTTCTACAGACATGCCCACAGTTCGATCTGATCTAGATAATCCTTCACTAAAACTCTTTTCAGGTAATTCTATATTTTGTCAAGCTGACAATTAAAAGTAACTGTCACTACTGCTAAAGCCAGCATGGGTGCCTCAACAGCCTAACCTCACCTCACCCCAACTACACCCAAAGTTCTCACCTAAAAATGAAATTAATATATAAATTCAGTGATTTTCCTAAATGAGAACTTGTGAGCAACACACCCAAATCATATAATGACTTTAAGTGATTTGCACAAGTTTAAACAATGAATGACATTCTCCTTTTATGTAATTTAGAAAATCCATGTTATGCTCGGAAGGAACTGGAAGGAGACATCTTAGCCACTAGTCAGGAACAAAGAGCAGCAGGGGCCCCAAGGGGCTGCTGGAGTATGGGAAGTAGGCCAGGGATAACTCTGCAATGCTTGTGTCTTTTTCTGTAAACAACCCCCCTTTAGAGAGGGCTGCCTGTTCATTTGTCAAATGTTCACAGCAGCAGCTGGGTCACAGATAATCGAGGATCCTGGGGGCAATTAGTTTTACTGCTGTGACAGTGAGAGAGTGGGCAGGCCTCTGGGTTTCAGGCACCCTTGTCATGCTCTCGGAGTTCTCTATTAGGTTGGGAGATCAGATGTTCTTGTCAGCCTTTTTGATTCCCATTTCAAGGCCCAATGCCCTCATCTCCCTTCCTCAGCAAATACACTGCTCACCCCAAGGCTTACAAGTGGGGAGGGAAAGACCCCAGGTCACTCTAGTGGGGGTGACTGCAGCCCTTCTTACTGACCCTGCTTTCTTGAGAGCCCAGGCCCTTCTCTATCTCTCTGAGCACCTGGCATAGAGCAGATGCTCAATAAATCTCTGTTCAACTGAATTGGCAGCTCACTTAATCAGGTCCAGCCTGCTTTTCTTATCTGTTGAATGGGGTGAGTGAGGTTTACCTCAAGGATTAAGAGAAAGGATGTGAAAGCAAATAGCATTGTTTCTTCCTAATAGCACACAGGGGACAAACTCTCAACTTTAAATCATAAAACATGTCTTCTTGTGAACCTTTTAGGGGACATGGCATTACTTTTAGTTATCTCTAATTGCCGTGTTGGGCAGATAAAAATTCAAATTTTTATTCATCAATATTAAATGTAATGATTGATGTCGCAGACCAAGACAATTTAATTCTACATTCACTTAGGAGTTAGTAAACATTCTTACTTGTTCAAAAAGAAAATAGGTCACAAATTGGATACTGTTTTCCTGCATACTATGTTAGTCAATGGAAAGTCATGTTACTATTTTAGCTATCATTTACCTACTAGTCTCTATGTGTTAGGTACTCTGTTAAGTGTTTTAAACAGAATATCACATTCCTACTACAATAGTCCAACAGTGTGTGCTTTACATGTGTTTGAGTCAAAGACAGCTTAAACCGGATAAAGTCATGGATCTTGGATTTTATCAAGTTCACGCTCTAGGCTAAACATAGCACCATATAATGTCCCTGGATGTGAGGGAAAGTTGGACTATTTACCCATCTGTGCCACAGAGCTGAGATACACCATGTGCAAAACTCTGAAACAACTGCTGGAAATTTGAATTCACTTTGTCTTGTAGAGCTTTGAACACAGGACAGGATAAA
The DNA here is from genome assembly GCF_949786415.1 of Peromyscus eremicus. Taxonomy (NCBI): domain Eukaryota; kingdom Metazoa; phylum Chordata; class Mammalia; order Rodentia; family Cricetidae; genus Peromyscus; species Peromyscus eremicus. The sequence continues at coordinate 31,024,702 of NC_081423.1, forward strand.
AACCCTGGACAAGTCACCACATAAATAAATTCAGAGCTGCAAATCACAAGAGTGAAAGGCATGGATGAGAATGCTGGTTAACGCCAAGGCCAGCACCAGTAGGGCACAGAGTATTATCAGATGACAAAGAGAAGCCATGGAAAGCTCTTCCAAAAAGAGACCGAGGAGAAAGTCAAGAAGTGTTTGGATAAATAAAGCCAGGAAGCAGGAGCTTGATTTCCTAGAACCAAGTGTCTTGGGTGCTCAGCTGGAGAAGGGGCTAGGCCTCGGCATTAAAGAGAAGGAGTCAGAAAGTGGAAAAACAGTGCAATATAAAAGTCAGAACGGAGAATCAGAGAGCGTAGCTTACTTGAGAAAGCTTTAAAATTGCTGGCTCACTAGGGTGTAATTGTCTTCCCTATGTGGGTTTATAAGTGAGGGAGAAGTGCACAACGGCATTGAAGAACTGCTCTTTTGCAGGCGAGACTGAGTTCATTTTTCAGTGGAAAGGGCTTGAATAATGCATGTAAGTGCAGAGGAAGTCCAACACTGTCTAAAACTCCTTCTCCCAAAGATGACATCGGCTTTACTCCACAGATGAGGAGACACACATGTCATAAGCTTTTGTTCACTCAGAAAGACTGAAATGACAGAGCCATGCTCAAAGGTGTCTGGAGGTTATTGAGCTTCATCAACCCCCCTTGTTGTAGGCACTGAGACCTGCCCTAAGTAGTGTTCCTTCTGTAGCTCCAAAAGTATAACTAGCAATTCAAAGCGTTGTATTCACTTATTTATTTGTGTGTTGGTGTGTGTGTGTGTGTGTGTGTGTGTGTGTGTGTGTGTGTGTGTGTGTGCGTGCACCATGGTGCATGTGTGGAGGTGGAGGATGGGATAACTCATAGGATATGGTTCTCTCCTTCCACCATGTAGGTTCAGGTGACACAACCCAGGCTGTCAGGCTTGGCAACAGTGTCTTTACCCACTAAGCCATCTCTCCAGCCCAGTAATTAGGTTTAAAAAGGCACATCAAGGCATTTTACTTCACTGATGCCTTAATACAAAAGAGGTATATATACTAGTATATAAGGTCAATGCATTTGCACAGCCAATGATCCTAAAAAGGGAAACAGTGAAAACAAAGATGGAGAAAGAGAAGCCAGAATATAACAGATTATGAAACCTCCAAGGGCTTACACTAGGGGGACATTTTCAAGTGAAGATAAGTCAGGGAGGAACCAAAACCTCTCTTGTCACATTTATGTATTGCCCTCAACTCTTTACAGTGCTTTAGTTATAGCCTAAGAACTTTGAAAACATCCATGACTGCACACCACTAAGAGTTTTCCTTCTTTTGAAAACACCTGGCACTAAATTTTTGCAAGATATACTTGGGACCAAAAGCACTAAGGGAAAATAGACTGATGTTTCATCCTAGAGTTGCTTGTCTCATTTGAGCATTTGTTGACTGGTAAGGCCTCTTTCCTTCTTTTCCTTTTGGAGGCAAGGGCTCACTGAGAACATTGTGTGTTCTAGACTGGCCTGAAATTTAAGGAGCTGCTGTCCCATGTGCCAAGTGCTGGAATTGTAGGTATATATCACCACTCCAAGAGCACAGGATGAGGTGTCTTGCATGAAAGAATATATATATATATATATATATATATATATATGTGTGTGTGTGTGTGTGTGTGTGTGTGTGTGTGTGTGTGTGTATTAGGCTCTTATCAAATAAACTTCTGTTTTGTTAAAAAGCAATTGTTTTCAGGTCAGGGAGAAAGTTCAGTCTATAAAATGCATGCTATAAATGTAGGAGGACCCAAATTTGATTCCCAGGATCCATGTACAAGAGCTGGGTATGATGGTGTGCATTTATAATCCTAGCACTAGGGAGGTGGAGACAAGCAGATCCCTGGGGCTTACTGAACTAGCTGAGCCTACCTGGTAAGCTCTAGTTGTCTGAAATAAAAGGGAGGAGGATTGGCAAGATGACTCAGCAAGCCTGCAGTCATATAAAATAAAAGTAATTTCTAAATCAGTAACAAGGTGGGTGGCTCTCTTGAGAAGTGACACCTGAGGTTGGCCTCTAGTCTCTTCACACACATGCACACATGTACTCAAATACACACACACACACACACACACACACACACACAGAGAGAGAGAGAGAGAGAGAGAGAGAGAGAGAGAGAGAGAGAGAGAGAAGGAGAGAGAGAATATTTCATAAATTGACACAACTCCAGGAAACAGAAACCAATAGGAAGTTAATTTTCCCAATTAGGCAGCTAAGGCAAGTGACTTCTCCAACAGTCATTAAGATCTTTCTCAGTTACTTATAAATCCCTATACACAATGCTCATGGCTTGTCATTTCAATAATTTCAAACCCAGTAGCCATGTTACTTGTCTTTGTGTTCCAAGAAAGAGATGCATAGTGTCTTATTCATGGTACATTCTCCCAGAAGCCTGTGTATTTGATTTGACATTGAAAAGACCAGAAAATGGAATGCGTTAAAATGTACCCTTTACAAATGACTGACATTTGAATTCAATATTGACTTGGGTTAAAAAAAAAAAAAGATCCCATTCATATTCTATACCAGGCCCAAATACCAAATGAATATAAATGGGAGACATTTCCATATCTGCGTTCTTTGAGTATCTCCTGCATAGGCAGGAGGAGCAGGGAGGAACAGCCAGGCTCCCTCAGTGAAAAACAATGGTGCTAACACAAGGTGGCCATGTCCTAAAGGAGTTACAAAGGTGGCTGTGAGGAGCAAGACTGAAAAGGTAGATAGAAAAGAAGTGGGAGGGGCAGACAGTCACAGTCTGTGGATTAAAAATGTAAGGGAAGGAGACTAAGAAACCAATCCAAAGATTGATAGAATATTCAGTGCAGCCAAAATGAGTGGCAATATTTAATCCAAGAGGAAAATTGAGCTTTGAGTCCCCAAATGACTCTGGGCTCCCATTCTTAGTCCCAAGTGTACATATTTATATTTGCTAGTGACTATGTGACTGTATTTAAATTCTAAGTTCCAAAAGAGAGCATACAGCTGTTTGAGCCATTGTACCAAACTAGATCAGCACTCCTTCCCTTCTATTCTTCAAGATGCACAAAGTTCACATGTGTAGAATACGGGCATTATTTTTTTTTATAGCAGCACGCATAGATTCAGAACCCAGAAATAACTCATACATTGAGCTCATTGAGTGATGTCTGAACACATGCTAGTATGCAGAAGGAGTAAATTCCATCTCAAGGAACCAAGGGAAAGTATTTTCTCAAGTCAGAAAGTGGAGGACTTTACATTAGCACAGCATTGCATCTCAAATCAAACAGGTTTTGTATGCAGGGTGGAGAAAATACTGTAAGAACAATGGACGCTGAACCTACCTGTCTCAAACAGGAAATCATGTGTGCTTTCTACTAGTACCTTGAGAACAGATTAGGTCTAGGTCACTACCAAGCTAATAGATTCTTGAGGGGTGATTCTACAGAGCCATAGCCCTGATCTGCTTCCTCAACACTCTATTCTTAAGGGCTTTATTCTTCAGTTTATATATCCTAACTATTACAGTTCCCAACTTCCTTAGTGAATGAAAATAGACAGACAGACAGACAGACAGACAGATTTAAAAAAAGAAAGGACAAGATTGCTCCTAGATATGGTTGGAGGAGGAAGTTTATTGTAGATATATGGGAGAGTGTAGTCAGAGGCAGGGACAAGGATATCTGGGAGAGTCCAGGGTGGACATGACTAGACTCAGCTGGGCCATGTAGGGAGATAGGAAAGGTAAGGGAGAGGGAAGAGAGGATACATGATACACAAAAGGTCAGGTAACCAAAATGGCTGGATTATATATGGAAGAACATCCCAGCCCCATGGGCTGGAGAATTCAGGGTAAAGGGTGGGGTATGCAAGCCAGGAGAACCCTGTAACAGGTAGGGGCTGAGGGATGCTGGGAGAACCTGGCGGCCGGGTTCACTTTGATATGTCAAATAGGCAACTCAGCCATTTGTCTCAGGGTTGGTGACTTAACACTCAGAATCACTCTTCCAGAAAGCAGAACCCAGAATCTATCAGACAGAAGAAAGTGTACCATTAATCCCCAAGGTGGGGTGTGGGAGCCAGGGAAAGAAAGAGGGAGGAGGGAAGCTGTGTTTCAGCCATTGTACCAGCCTGTATCAGTTTTCCTTCCCTGACATTATTCCCCGTATATTATTTCTTTCTATAATAGCACTGGTTGATTCAAAGCCAGAAATAAATTCATAATCTCTGAGTGCTTGCTGATTAATGCCAAACCACAGCCTTATGCAGAGGGAATAAATTCTAGCCATAGGAACCAAAGGAAAGGTAGCAAGTCCAGGAGAGGGAGGTGGGAAGAAGGGAATAGAGGGAGGGAGAGGATACACTATTCGGCTTCTAATTTGAAAAGTCTCTATCATCTACTACTTTAAGACAAGAGAGATGTAGAGAAACTTGATTGTGTTCCCATCGCAATCCCTTGCAAGCTTGGGAAAGGGGACTTCTCAGCTGGAGGAATTTAGCTTAAAAGCAAGACAATTAGATGCTGATACAATGATAAACTGCTACCTCCGTGTCTCCCTCAGGATTAGCGCTTGTGGAGAGCACAGAACCTGATCAGTTATAAGGATTTTAGAGGGGAATTACTACTGTTCATAGCCTGCATAGAATCAGGGAGGCAGAGTGTTTTCAGTATGCCCTAAGCTAGTGTTTAGATGTGAGAATAAATCATGCCCTACAGGTGCAGAACAGCAGGGTGGGGGGGCAGTAAAGCTACCCCATCTTTTCAGCTGGGAGTGGGAATCTGTTCAGAGAATTAGCTTAATATCTGAGTACTCCTCAAGGGCAAAGTGAGTGGAGAGCCTGCAGTGGAGAATGCCCAGTATCTCTTCAGGGTCTCTAATAGGACTTGAGAGGATGATTGTACTGAGATCAAGAAGAAAGGAAGTCAGAGCTAACAAGAGGCAGTGACTGGTGCAATATGGAACTATTCTGGAGTTCCTGCTGCTTTCTGGAAATAGTTCATGCTCCTGCTCAGATGACCTCAGCTCTGAGTACCTCCTTGGCCATTAGCTACTTCTTCAGCAGCAAGATAGAACCACCACCATCATGGTATTATCTATAACTTGCACACACAACTGCCTTGTAACATGCTGCTGTGGAACACTTTCCTCAGAGGTTGAAACATTTGACCCTTCAAGGAAGCTTCTTAAACAGGAAGATCAACAACTCAAAATTAGCTTCAGGAAGTTCCTAAAACTGAGTAGATTCACTTGGACCCTCCCTGCAAGAGTAAACAAGCCAAGCTGCTGAGAGTCACTCTTGGAGGAAACAAGCTGCAAAGAAAGAAAGAAAGAAAGAAAGAAAGAAAGAAAGAAAGAAAGAAAGAAAGAAAGAAAGAAAGAAAGAAGAAGGAAGGAAGGAAGGAAGGAAGGAAGGAAGGAAGGAAGGAAGGAAGGAAGAAAGAAAACTCTAAAAAGAAAACAGATAAGCTACATAGAAGAAGTAGAAACTAGCTGTGCTGCCTCAAAGAGGTTTAGAACAACTGAGTCACCTGAAAGGGACATTCCCAACCTGTGCAGTATGCTCCAGGTTCTCAGCTTTTATGAGCTATTGCCCATGCTGGGGTGGGCTTCAGTGATGCAGTTGTCTTTGAGTCATTTCTGTCCCTGTAAGTAACCCCTCACCCATACTCCTGTAAGTAACCCCAATAAAATCCACTGGTCCACCAAGTTGGTGGTACCCATACTTAGGTCTGTCATGGGCTCCCTATCTGGGGTGAGTAGACTTGGGAGTTGTTTCCCCAAGAAAAGTGTTGTCACACAATAATTGTCACCACCACACCACCCATAAGGGTCTCCGGTTCACAAATCCAATGCTCCTAGCTCCCAGGACGGCTGTCTCTTTCCTTCCAGGCCCAGGTGTAGATCCTTGGGTGTGTATCCTGGAGATGTAGCTTTTTTCACAGTTGTCTCCATCAGCTGTTTGGGAAGTTCAGAAGTAGAAGCAGGGTGTTCTCCTAGAGAGGGAACCATCATTCACTTACGACACTATGGTCAGTTCTCTCGTCTGCTCAGATTCTCTTACCCCTGGCACTCCCACCATCCTCAAGGCAAACACTCATTACTATTATGTATGTTTTGTAGCACATTATTTCCTAGAGAATCTATGCTAAGTCACATTGGTACTTAAATTTCTTCCAGCAGGGGTGTAGTAATGAATGACCAAAAATTAATAAGTGGCTGCATTTGGCTGAATTTAGTAATCGGAATTAGACAGTGAAGCAGATACTGGAATTAAGTCCATAGAAAAAAAGTAAATGACATTTCGTAATCTCACTGTGCAATTTAGGAATAAAATGGATGGTATAGTCAGAAAAACTAAGAAATTCAAACAGCATGATAATCATTTGCCCATAGTGAAAGGAATGGTATCAGCTCAGGATACCGCAGGACCAAGTTCTCAGCACAAAGGAGATTTATTTGCCCCAGAGAGACAAAGGGCAGGGAATATGAGACAGGACAGGAGATAGAGGACAACAGAGAAGGAGATAAGGGACAGGGGGAAGGGTATTTGTTCTAGAGGGACAAAGGACTGCTCTGGACAGACAGGAGACAGACGTGGCACATAGGAAAATGATGGTTTATAAGATGAAAAGGGGAAACCCAGTGTTAGGATGAGGTATTTAATTTTAATTGGGCATGTTAATAAGGTGAGCCAGAGGGGGCTTTTGATTGCTGAACTTCAGTACTTTGATAGCTGGACGTTGGCAATCAGTCTCAGGACGAGGAAGTGGCCAAATAAAGGAATACACCTTGAAGGCTACCTTTAGGAATGCAATCCAAAGATTTTTAGCAAGGCAGAGGGAATGGGGGAGAAAGGCAAGGCCACAGCCATGTTTGCCATGTTCAGGCTGGCTAGAGTCCTTTCACACAGAACTGAAATACAATTATGATTCCAAATTGAGGTCTGAGGTGGTTTAGACAAGTTTTGTCTTACAAAAGCTCATGCAGTGGAAGCTTCTGGAAGGATGTCATTAGGATGTAGGAGTGACACTCTTCTTAGGTTTCATGCACTCTCACAATGTCCACATTGTCCATGTTATGAATGTATAATGAGGCCCTGATGAGATCCTGATGCCAAAATACACCTCTATTTTCTATAAAGTTCCCAGACTTGGATATTTTGTTACAACAACAAAAGTTGACCAAAATGAGTACCACTAGAAGACAGAGGAAGAAAATATACAGATGTGTATCACACTCATATGTAACAGCAACTGTTTTGTATACTCCTTATTTTATAGTAGAACTGGAGAAGCATCTATAGCTGATGAGAAGTTAACAGGGGAGAGAATAAGTCTCAATCTTTGTCTTATTTCTGCAATGGACCACCAGTGTCCCCTTGAGCAATTTACTGAAACATTTAGACTCTTCAACTGTAGAATAGAGACAACAGGACACAGTTCTGGGGCCTGCTCTGAATGATTAATATAATGCATAGAAAACAGTAAACACTAAATAAATGTGAATACCATTGATATTGTCAGGGTGTTTCATTGAGTGCAATTGGATAAATCCATCACTGAACAAGAGAACAACCTTCAGTGACGCAGAGCTGGATGCTGATTATGTTGCATCCATTTTCAAGTTTTCCCCCTTCTCTGTGACAAGGCAAACCTTTAGGACAAAATGGATATAGTTGTGAATCTGATTTCCCTTCAGTTTCAAACATTTTTAAGCAGACACCTAGACAGAAAAGTATACTCATAAGTGAAGACACATAATAATGATGCATACCATGCCAAAATTTGAGAAAGGGCTATTAGGTAATTCAATCTGCTGTTGTTTTTTTTTTCCAAATAAAGTTTTACTGGGACACAGCTATGGCCATTTGTTTATGTAAGAGCTTACAGTTAGTCTCACATACAAGGGGAAAGTGGCAGTTTGTGACTTATAAGGCCTAAAATATTTACTGCTTGGCTATTTGCGCTCTGACCCAGGGATGGAATTGAGGGAAACGGCAGGAACAGGCAAGATGGGCTGGAAGGAAAGCACTGGGAAATGCCAGGTGAGAGGGCATCAAATGATAACTAATGTCATGTGACCCTGGACACTTACAAAGGAGAGACGAAGAAATAATAATTAAATAGAGCATAATGCTGATCAAGGGCCAAGGACATGGTTGCTGTATAAGGATAAATTCTATAGCTAAGAACATACGGCAACGCCTCCCATAGTCTTAAAAAAAGTTTCATCTTAGGAAATAAAACTAAAGAAACTACACAGAGCAAAACTCTGTTAGGAACTGAACACAAAAATAATTGGATTTAATTTGTTATGGTTGTTGATTTAGATGCTTATTGAAGAAACATCTTTGAGGTTATAAAGCATACTTCACATAAATGTGATTCTGTGGCATTTTCACTTTATTACTTTAATAAATGAATTGAGGGAGTAAAGTATAAGAAATGGACTCTTTTTAATAGGAAAATCAGAGAGATTAATTATTTAAGAATTTCAATTTAGTATATACAAGACTGACTCTGGAACAGATCTTTATTTGTGTGCCCATATATCCCTGTTAAGAAATAGATTTATCTTCCACTTAGCTCCACATTAGCATCGTCTAAAAATTTAGCTCCACTTGACAATGCATTTATCTCTCTGAGATAATCTTATTTATTGTGTAATTACTGTATCTTAATAAGAAGCACTTGTGGAAATCTGACTTAAAGATACAAAAATATGTCTGATGTGCTTTCAATATCTCGGAGGTAGTGAATCATATCAATGATATTATGTACTTGAACTGATTTGCTGAGGAACTGATTTCTTCAGAAGAAAATACAATTTCCTATTCTCTCAAATTTCCATGAACACTTATGAAAATTGTCACATTTTCTTGATAATCAAAGACATTTTCTAAAGAGCTACATATTTAGCAATACAAGATTTGTTAAAGTACTTTAATTTACTCATGCAGTCATTGAAATAATGGGAAAATAACCAAATGGAAAATGTTTACAGTATTTAAATGAAAACGTTAGAACAATACATTCTAATTTTACAAGCAAAAAAAAAAGTCTTTTTGTACTTATAAATGTATAGTGACTCCCTCTGGAGTAATGAAATCATTATAGATTTCTACACTATATTTTCTGTTTTCTGAATTTTACATATTATATTTATTCTATCTGTAGTTAGCAGACATAATAAATTTTACTAAATATATCCTATCTGGTATTTAAATATTCAAAGCATTGAATTTTACAATTTGGAATCTACATGCTAACATCTCCTGAAGCTTTAAAGGTATGGGTAATTAGGGGAAGCAAATATAACACATGTAGTAGTTTAAATTTTTGTATGCATTTTTTCATTTGCCTAAGTTTAATCTCAAAATTGATAATTAAAAATAATCAGCATCTATGTATACTTCAAATAATTCCAACTTTTCAGTAGTTATTTGGAGTCCTGAAATTCACTGACACCCCCATATATTTTTTTCTTTTAGGCAGGTTCATAATTTTTACTCATGACTGTATTTTGATGAATAACAACCACGTATTTTCATACAGATAGAATGTAGCATTTTTAAAAGACTCTTGAATCTTTGTATTTGCTATTGCAAGGGACACTGGAGGCCAGATAGCTAGGTCAGAGGGTAAAAGGGCTTGTAACCAAGCATAATGACGTGAGTTGGGACACACATGGTAGAAGAAAAAAAAATGACTCCCTCAAGTTGTCCTCTGACATCCACACATGTTGGTGGCATGTGAGTGTGCATGCCTGCAATAAATAGATAATTGTAGCCAAAAAAACCCACTGGAAAACTGTCTGAACAGATGTCACCATTCCTGTGATGGTAGAAGAGAGGTATACAGAGTTAGTGACATAAGCTAATGAAAGTTGAGAAAATAGAATGGAAACTAGAAAGCCCCCTCTTTCTCAATAATGGTACACTGCCTCTCAGAGTCATGATGAGAAGTATTCCACTCTGAAAAACAGTGAAAATGGAAAAGTATGTTGCTCCTGTCTATGGATTTAGTGAATTCCATGGATGACTGCAGACTGAGATCTCCAATCAGATCTTAGGTCTCTGGGGAGTCCTGTCCAACATGCTGATGTGTGAGGTTCTCAGAATGTCTTGAGTAATGATTTGGGAAATGCTTTCTTGTTCCACAAGTGTCTAGTAAATAAATGCATAACTAGCAAGTAGAAATGAATATCTTCCATTGCTCTCCAAATTGATTCCTTCCTTTTATGTTTGGGGTGTCCTGGTAGGCCATCTGCATGGATTCATCATTTCTAGTTGGTTTGACTCAGTGTGGTACCTGATCTGGAGTAGAGCCACATCTCTTATTTTTATGGCTCTCTCTCTCCCAACTCCTTCAGGACTATGTAGCTACAGCTCTTTCCAGCCCCATGACATAGCACTATTCAGTATTTTTCTAAATGGTCACAACCTCACTATGACCATGCCATCTATTTCTTTCTTTTTTCTTTCTTTCTTTCTTCTTCTTTTTTTTTTTTTTTTGGCTTTTCAAGACAGAATTTCTCTGTGTAGTTTTGATGCCTGTCCTGGATCTTGCTCTGTAGACCAGGCTGGCCTCAAACTCACAGAGATCTGCCTGGCTCTTCCTCCTGAGTGCTGGGATTAAAAGCTTGCACCGCCATGGCCCGTCTCCATCTATTTCTTGATGAATAAAATGGAAAGAAAACTAAATGAAGTCCCTTTCTCTGACAATGAGACTCCATAAAAACTAAGTTATTCTCCAGAGTGGGAAGCCAAAGAGTATCCAGGACTGGCATGGAGTCACAGAAGTTCAGAAAGAAAAGGAATCTCAGAAATCAGAAAGAGAAATGTATCACACTGTTATACAAACCAGGCAGTCATGAACTACAGCATGATTCAATTAATGAGATTCAGTATCTACATATTCAGCCCTCATCTCACAGTTTTTACTCCCAGTATGGAGACCACAAGCCAAACTTGAGAAGTCTGATAAATTCTGGGAACAACCAAATCTCTACAAAGAGATGCCTACCTGTAGCATTCAAGAAATCCTGACTCAATTGAATGATCACCTGCTGAGACAGTGGCAGTAGATTTGCATTCTTGGGAGATTGTTGGATAAACATGAAGCAGGGTACAACACTACAAACACACAATCTCCCACTCATTTGAACTACCAACTTTGATATCATGTACTTCTTGAGGAATATTCGTTTCAGTGACTCCAATTATTTTAAGCCCCGAACATAAAGTTATAAGCTAACATTTTCATACCACCTTATTTCAAAATTCACATATAAATCAAGAAGTGAAAATTGCAGTGTCACAATATTTCGAAATGACAAAATTCAGATACTAAAAAAATGTGATTAATCTGTATGTCTTATCAAATGTGACAAGTTAAACAGCCAAAGAAAGCCATTAAAATTTTTAACTGCTAGACTAATTATAGTTAATTTTAATAGATCTTTAATAAAAACATTTCCATTTCCAAAATTGACTGGGTTGTAGCATGAATTATCAAGGATTTGAATATTTCAGTGAAGCAACGCTACAGGGAATGGATGTCCCCAATGACGAAGGCAAGCAAACCGAAGAAGGACTATTGCTTTGTCCACTACAGACAGCAATTTAAACTATAGATCTAACCGGATACCAAGTAGAACAGTGTGTGTTTCTCTTGACTCAAATCTACGTTCCAATTTTTGTGGAATGCATGAGGATGTATAAATATACCAGAATGACATAAGGTGAAGGTGATAAGCTCCTGGGATGATAGTCATTTTAAATGGACTGCCATTTACTAGACAAAAAGGAAAGGTGGGAACAGCTTAGGAGTCACTCAGCTGATTATTCCCAACTACATTTCCTACAGCAAGCTTTATAATCTCTCATTTGGGAAAAAATGGCAACAATAACATATTTCATAATGCTTACCCATGCTATTTTATATATGAAATTACATGCTCATGAACGTATGCATATGTGTGTATGTATGTATGTATATATGTATGTATGTAAAAACAGTCTAGTGATAGCATCTACTTAACAGCTAATAAATTGCACCCACTGTTTTAGTCACCATTACTATGATGACACCAGTTATTCCTCTAGATAAAACAGAGATATCGTGGTTGGAGTTAAATATCTTGTATCAAACCTGCTTTTGAGTAAGTTTGGTGTTTCTCATTCACTTTGTCTTAGAGTGAAATCCTGAAACTTTTGCTCATGTGAGCTTCCATATTCTTATATGTAGTAAATCTTTGGACATGCTTTAGGCAAAACTTTTCAAGTATTCAGAATCCTTGGAAATAAACCCTCCCGTATGGAATGAGTAATGATTTTTACTTTGTGGATTTGTCTCTAAAGCTGAAAGTAAACATTTCTACATTAGATCCAGGTACTACTGGCAATTGTGAAAACCAAGAGTTCTATGAAGAATGATTATTTTCACCAGGTGTGGTGGCATGTACCTGTATTGCCATTATGAATAATGTTAAAGTAAGAGAAGTCCAAGCTTGTAGCCATCGGACTACATACTAAATGAGACACTGTCTCACACACACACACACACACACAGAGAGAGAGAGAGAGAGAGAGAGAGAGAGAGAGAGAGAGAGAGAGAGAGAGAGAGAGAAATCAATCAAACAAACAAAAAAAGGGAATGAATGTCTGTACTATAGCTTAGTTGTGACTCACCTGGCTGTGAGGTTAAAAGTAGGATTTGATTGTTTCCAAACACTAGAGCCAGTCAAATTGAAAACAAAAATGAAACACCTAATAATGCTTTGTCCAGTGCACATTCGGAAAACATTGGATTGGGTAGCATATTTCAAAACAGTGATTTTAGACCTTATTTTTAAAATTAAAATATATCTGAATAAGAAAGGATGATTTGTTGAGAATATATTATCAGTCAACTATTGGGAAGCAGCAAGGGTGGATAATTAGGCATGAAGTTTAAAACTCAGCCAGCTTCAGCTATATAAATATGATCAAGTTATTGAACTTCAGCCTGATTATTTCTCACATGAAAACAGTGAACAAACAGCCTTTGCTTCCTTGAGTTCTAAAGATACATATAACAGAAGGCATAGTGTTTGTCATATAATCAAAACACAGGGTGGATTATTAATACTACCATTGTTTGACTAAAATCTACACATTATGTATATATAATCACAATGAAATTAATTTATTCTTGATTAATCAATTTCACTGCATATATGAAAAACAGCAGTACACACATCTGTCAGGCATTGTTCTTAGTTATTTAGGTGGGAGACAGCTGCTGTTGGACTATTTTGACCATATTGCATAAGCTGATTTAATAAATCTGGCCTGGAGAGACAGCTATGGAAAAAACCCTTTTGATTTCTGTGCACAGCTGGTTTGGAGGGCCACTTCCTTAGAGTCTCCCAGATCTAATAGCCACTCTTTCAGAATAAATGCCTATAAAGTTACCCAAGGACAGGACATTAATGAAAGAATAATAAAATGCTTTGCATGTTTTGGTAAATTTTTGATGAAAATTTCAAATAAGACAAGGCAAGTTCAAGGTCATCTACCAGTCTGCCTTCAGTTAACACAGTACAGAAATTGCAGGAAGCATAAGGAAATAAAACATTCAATTCTTTAAGAGAGAGATTTCAGGAGAGTTCCAGTCGTTAAAGAATGCCTGTAATGTTTACTTATTTTCTTGACGACTCGATTTCTAATTACTTTCCCCCATAGAGATAGTAGAAGAGAATGTAAATGCAGTTTTTAAAGAGCAGTATAAAACCAAGGTCCACATTAAAAAAACCCATCGCAACCTGGATTCTCACACACCCTCGACCAAAGTAATAGAACGTTCTCTTTTGTCAGAAATTAATATTTTGGTCACTTTACAACAACAGTGTCCTGAAGTCGTTATTTATATATGACTTTGTGATAGGTTTGAGCCATTCTATTTCATAAGGATAATAGAAAAGACTTTCCAAGCAGGGCTAAGAGGCTCTAGTTTGAAATATTTGAACAAAATCCTTGAGCAAGTTGCTTTGGAGAAGTGAAGTGGCATGAATACAGGTTGCATTGAGTTTTGTGTCAAATTACATTTAATGTCGTTGGAAAATAGGCATTATTGCATTTCCTTCTCATTTATATAATTAAAAACTCACCAAGATCACTCACTAAGGAGTTCATTCAGAAAGCGAGTAAGGTGCCTTGTGACGTGGTTTTGGTGAAGGAAGGAGGAGGAGAAGCTGACCCAGTGGCTCTCCAACTTGGCCAAGGATAGCTACAGACTGAACAGACATGCTTTTTAACAAGTCATGTAATCATATGCTGTTCTCCAAATGAGTTCTACCCAATAGAAATATAATGTAGTACAACCACATATTATTAATATTCTAGAAGTCACATTAAAATACAAAACCAAAAGGTAAAATTTCAAAGTATGTTAATATAAGATATCAAAACATCACCATCTCAATACATAAACAATATTTCAAAAAATTATAAGTGAATTATATAATATATGAATTATATGTCAATCAAACTCAAAATTAGTGGCAATGCTTTAGATTATTTCTGCCATTTTAAAAATCTTAAGTTAACTGTAAATTTAATTTGGGCTGGGCACATATATTCCAAGTGCCCAATATCCACACATGGCCAGTGACTACTTACCAGACTTAAATGGTTAATGTAGAGGACTATGACCTCTGTGAAGGAATCTGTCATGGGCATTTTATTTGTTTTCTCTTTAGCTTTTCCTTTTAGTTCACAACGTCCTCAGTGAATAACACTTGAAAATTTCAGGACTTTAGCCCTTCCTTCATCATCCACATTTTCCATTGATAAAGACCTACTCAATATCATAAAGAAGTTTAATTAAAAAACATGTTAAAAGGTGATTTTAAATAAACTCAAATTTTGTTTTGTTTCTACTCACAATTACTCTGCATTACAAAGGGAATAAATTAATAACCTTAGTTCCATTTTGGTTAGTATTTTTTTCTTTTGATTTCTTCCCTATACAGTAGCCATTGACAAATCAGTACTTCAGTTTATAACAATGAAGTCAAGATAAGCATTTCCTTTGGACTTGGCCCATGCACTGCAGATTTTTCTATTCTCCTTGACTTATTTTGTTCATGGATCTTAATGTCCAAACAGAATGGATACGGAAGGTTGGAGGTCTTTCTTAGAGACTGAAGGAAGAAAGATGATGTAAGCAGGTCTAGAATCTTCTTTAGCAGACCAAAAGAAAATGTACTTAAGACAGAAAAAGGTATACAGGATTTTGGTTTTGTTGAATCTCAAAAACATCTTGCAAAGGAGAAAGCAGAAATCCTGTTCCAGAAAAAGGTAACTGTGAGCCACAATAGTCCTTCCACTGATGCCGTCTTCTTTTTCTCCAAGTTTTGGTAAGAGCCCTTGAAGTACAGAATCTGTCAACCTGTAGCCACTGTTCTCAACCTCACCAGTGCTGCTACTTTTTAATACAATTTGTCATGTTGTGGTGACCCCCAACCATAAGATTATTTTTGTTTCTGCTTCATAACTGTAATTTTGCCACTGTTATGAATCATGAGTCATAACCTAAATATTTTTGGAGATAGAGGTTTGCCAAAGGGGTCACAACCCACAGGTTGAGAACCACTCCTCTAGGCTTAAATGAAATTGGATTACAAATATGACTTTTCAGCCCATTCCTTTTTGTTTTTAACACACACACAACACAAATAAACAAAAAATTCAAATGAAAATGAGTCTTTCAGGAAACCAATGAATAATTAATGTCCTACTTTTTAGAAAGCAAAAGAAGTCCATTATAAGCTCAGCAAGCTCACTGCATTGCACTATCTCCACCTCAAAAGTCTGGGTTTTATGTCTTAAAGAAAATACTAGTCCAAGGATTGCCATAGAGAAGCCCTGGCTTTACACCATGAAATCCTATATCTTTGTAAGTCTGCAATTCCTTAAAACAGGAAGTGTCGATTCAATGTCAGTGAATGAATATTTATGAAGGTCTACTACATTATGTATGGATAGAATGAATGTTTTACCAAGTGCTGGTGATAAGCCAGAGTGACTCAGATGGTTTATCTGAGTCTACTATGAAAGACTATAAATGAACTCTATCCATACTTCCATTATAAGCAGCTTTGGATGAAGAACTTTGTGTTGGCTAAGTTGGATGGGAATTTCTACATACAAGAGAAATTCTTGTAAAAAAAAATACAGATGCCAGGTAGTTGACATTCAACTTCTTTTAATTGGACCGACTTTTTATTGTTGAAAAGTGGTCCTACCTACTACGTAGCCCAGGCTGGCCTGGAACTCACTATGTAGACCAAGCTGGCCTCTGTCTCTCAAGTATGCACACCATACTTAGCTTGGGCAGACATTTTAATGCTCATTAGCATAGACAGAACCTCCATCCTCTCTTGAAAGCTAGGTAAGTCTCGATGTGTCTTGATTTCTAAGTATTTTGCATAGGATCTGCAAAGTAGGGCATGTCTAGTAACAGAAAACAAAGACAGAGGATCGTGGATTTTAATCAATATAAGTGTCACTATTTTCTGTTTTCCTAGCCACACATTTGGAAGAAGTAGAAGGACATTTTCTCCTGGAAACCTTCTCTTTTATTTTATTCAAAAGTAGGTTTGGCATTAAGATAAAAGGCTCATGAAAGATCTAAGCAGCAATGTCAGTGAGTCATTCAACCCAGCAGTTCTTCTGTATGAATTCTGATTCCTTACCCTCTGACTGTAGCTGCATGCAAAGAAGGTAGTTTCTCCTAGCTATTTATCAGACAACTTGCAAATTGCCACATCAACAGATTTTTGTAAGAGATTTCAGATTTTTCCCTTGCAGCTATTCATTTGCTGATCTTTCTCCTGTCTCCTCATCTCTAATTTTGTCTTTGCATTATAAAGGCAGCCAATAACATCTGAAAGTTAAACTATTAATTCAACAAACATCATGAGGATTTAGTATGTGGCAGTTTTATGCACAGACAACTTGCTTTCTAGTGGTGCTCAGAAGCAAGAGAGGGACTATGAATAATATTTGTTGAATGTGTTTATTGCTGTTATTGATGATTGGCATGGAAGTGTAGGTGAAAGAAAACCAGTTGTTGAGAGCATCAAGAAAATCTTCATGAGACATTTGTATCATTTTAGAGGCAAAGTGTGTCCCAAACTGGCAATCAGAGAATAAAATCCACCCTTCCTACATTAGGCTTGGACATTGCTCAACAAACTCATGGAATTGCAGGCTAGTCTTTCACTCTGTATTTACTAATTCAGCGGAGCTCAGATTTGGAGAAGTTACTTGTGAACCTGAAGGCAATCTGCAGAATATGTAATTCCAAAGTTGTAGTTTTATGACTCTGGAGGACTAACTGGTTTTCTCTCTGATTCAGATTTGTTTAAAAATTCTTTGTAGATAGCTGTCCCTTTAAACATTCTACTCTCCAACTTTGCACCTTCCTATTGTTCTCATTAAATGAGTTACATCAAAACTTTGGCATGTATTTGTTATGTATTTGTATGAGGTCCTTGATTGTACTTTGCATATTAAACTTCACAAAGCCATATTTTAACAATGAGTTCAGCAAGAAATCAGGGTAGAGGTCTTCTTTTTCATATTTTCCCTAAGAGAATATATTTATTCACACACACACACAAAAACAAACAAACAAACAAACAAACAAACAAACAAAAAAACAGAATAGTAAGTTACAAAGAGATCAGTCTGGCAGATGAACTCTCATAATTTATGTTTTTAAAGAGTATGGATCATTCATGACAATTAAATGGAAGGCCTTAGCTTACTTGCATAATCTGGTTTATCTCCAAACTTTATTCAGCTCTTCTGTGATTACAGGTAATTCCTTCCTTAAGAAGGTGTGTGTGTGTGTGTGAATTCTTTGTCTTATGTCATTAACCTGAAGGAAAATTGATCACATCTCCTTTCCTTAAAGATATCCAAGCCTCGGATTTCCCTTATCTTCCCCCTTCTCCCCATCTAGAGTCCTGTGCTAATTGCACACTTGCCTTCACTGTCAACGTTTATGACATTTGGTTCCCTCCCCTGTGTTAGCTTTATAGGTCATTTCTGAAGGTGGGAAGCAGAGTTTATTATGATGATATAAATTCTTCATTGGAGAGCCAGGTAGTATACTAGGATGTCAGTTAGTTATTTTTGGCCACAATGTCATAATGTCATGACGCACAGGAGTCAAATGAATTGTTTTCCAGACAAATACACATTTCCCCCCCCCTCAAAACCAGGGTACATTTTGTCTGGCTTTTTATTTGGATAATAATTTCCTTATACAGATTTTGCTCTTCAGACACATTTTATAATTGTCTATAGATTAGAGATAATACACAGGTATACCAGCCCACCACCAAAACAGACAGTAACCTATTCCAGTTTTTTGCTGGAGTCTTGGAGTTTGGGAACTAATTTTAACCACTTGGGCCTCCTGACTTAATTGGCCTGGCAGAAATGAAGGTGTTCTAAAGAGGCACTTGAGTCTCTCAATATGACTACGAAACAATGGACTCTAAAGAAATGGAAATTTCCCCCAAGAATCTCATTCTACAAGAAGTAAAAGACACTAGCCAGAAGGGGAACTAGCTTTCCAGAAAGAGATTTTCCAGTCTTAGGAACTTGTCAGACTACCTTTACAAGGTGAGACTGAAGTCCAGACAATGATGGGTTTATGGTGGACAGGACCACACCTTGACTAGCACTGCTTAGATACCCAAAACGTTGGCCTCCTATTTAAAATTCAGTCTCACTGCAAGACTTGAAAGATGGACATGGGACATTTATTAGATCTCCTTGTCCCTCTTTCCAATGTTTGTGCTTTCTCCTTTTAATTGGCTTCTTTTTTTCAATTTAATTTAATTTTATTTTACAATACAATTCAGTTCTACATATCAGCCACGGATTCCCTTGTTCTCCCCTCTCCCCCCTCCCCCTCCCCCCAGCCCACCCCCCATTCCCACCTCCTCCAGGCCAAAGCCTCCCCTGCGGACTGAGATCAACCTGGTAGACTCAGTCCAGGCAGGTCCAGTCCCCTCCTCCCAGGCCAAGCCAAGCGACCCTGCATAGGCCCCAGGTTTCAAACAGCCAACTCATGCAATGAGCACAGGATCCAGTCCCACTGCCTGGGTGCCTCCCAAACAGATCAAGCCAATCGACTATCTCACCCATTTAGAGGGCCTGATCCAGTTGGGGGCCCCTCAGCCATTGGTTCATAGTTCATGTGTTTCCATTCGTTTGGCTATTTGTCCCTGTGCTTTATCCAACCTTGATCTCAACAATTTTTGCTCATATAAACCCTCTTCTTTCTCACCAATTGGACTCCCGGAGCTCCACCTGGGGCCTAGCCGTGAATCTCTGCATCCAGTTCCCTCAGTCATTGGATGGGGTTTCTAGCACACCAGAGTAGGTCAGTTCAGGCTGTCTCTCGACCATTGCCAGCAGTCTATTGTGGGGGTATCTTGTGGATTTCTGTGGGCCTCTCTAGCACTTTGCTTCTTCCTATTCTCATGTGGTCTTCATTTATCATGGTCTCCTATTCCTTGTTCTCCCTCTCTGTTGTTGATCCAGCTGGGATCTCCCGCTCCCCCAAGCTCTCTTTCCCATGACTCTCGCCCTTCATTACCCCCACTCATGTTCAGATTGTTCATGTAGATTTCATCCATTTCTCCGTCATTGAGGAAATCCACAGAATCATCAGGTCATACTTCAAAAACCTCTACTCCACAAAACTGGAAAACCTAAAAGAAATGGATAATTTTCTGGATAGATACCATATACCTAAATTAAATCAAGACCAGACAAACTATTTAATTGGCTTCTTAAAATGGATGACTGGACCTGACCTGGGACACACGCTGTGATGTTTGCCCAAGTTATATAACATTTCCAAACTATCGTCTCAAACGTCTGGTAGAGATTCTTCATGAGCTGAGTGATTTTGCAGTTTCTTTAAGAACTATTTGTTGAATTATCTTCTTAATATACGGGAGTATGTTCAGAAAGAACTGTGGAGGGCTAAATATTTTGATGCATCAATATGTCTTCATGTTGTCCCTACTTGGAGTAGGACTTAAAAACAACTTCTGGAACCCAAGATTTTTTCCCTCAGTAATTTTGAGACACTGCTTTCCTGCCCTTCCTGCTGTGTTGGTGATGAAAAGTTTGATGAAAAGTCACAAGATCATTTCTGTGTGTGTGAAGCATCTTCTCCCCACCCGAGAAAGATGTCCAATGCCTTTTCTTTGGAGTTTTGAAATTAAACAGGGTACAACAGGAACATCTGTTTCTCACTTATATGTTGTGTCTCTGGATGTATAAATTAAATCTATTGTCTACACTCAGCTTGAATATTAATCTAAAGTTCTTTTGATGACCTCTCTCCCCAGTCTATCTGGGACTATTAGAGGTTCTCAGAGGGAGAGGAGAGGCTGAGGTACATATCTGCTAACTTGGCTTTTTTATTATTACTAAATATTTTTCTCTTTTTTCCTATATTCCAAGAAATTATACTTAATTTTTAAGCCTTCCAATAGAAAAACAACCTTTAATATACAATAGAGCTTATTATTCTCTAACACATCATCCTATACTATTGTGTTTTAATGTTTTGGGATAAATTATCATTTTTACTATCTTCAAGGACCATGATAAGCAGGTTTTTTAATATACTCTTCAATCCATCATAGTAGCTACTTATTAATTTTTTTAATTTTATTTTATGTGTATCAGTGCTTTGCTTGTGTGTATGTCTATGTACTACTTACATACCTGGTGCCTGTGGAGACCAGAAGAGGGTATCTGATTACCCTGACATTGGAGTTACAGATTGTTATGAGCCACCATGCAATGTAGGGGCTGGGAATCAAACCCAGGTCCCCTGAAAGAGCAGCACATGCTCTTAATTGCTGATCCATCTCCTCAGCCCCCACAGTATCTATCTTTGTAATGGTCATGTAATATTTATTTGTAGTGTTTGTCTTTCTCTATGAACATTATCTTAGCCTGTTTGTCCTGCTAATTAGAAAACACTGTCCATGGGTAATTTATAATTGTGTAGATCATGGTGCCAGCAGATTTGGTATTTGCTGAAGGCTGTTATCTCTACTTCCCAAAGGTTCCCTCATTGCTGCATCATCTTACTTGTCCTCTGATGACAGAAGAACAGAACAAGAAGGTGGTGCTTTCAAATTCTGAATCTTCTTATAAGTGGATCAGCTCTATCCAAGAGGGCTCCCTACTATGGAAATAATCATCATCCAAAACATGCATTCTTTACTCAGCTGTACTGAGAAATGTCACAAATAGAATTGTGAGGTAATACTATTATTATATTAGTGACATTTGTCTTGCTGGGATAAAAAAAAAAATCATGACCAAAAGTAACTTTCTTTGGTTTGTGGATCCAGAAGGAAAGTCCGTAATGACTAATGATGGGGGAGGCATGGCAGAGAGAGGTTGATCAGGAAGCTAAGCAATTCCGTCCAACTGTTACACCAAGCCAAAGGTGAACTGGAAGTGGGGTAAGACTATAAACTCTCAAAGTCTGTTCACCCTCCGCCCTGCCCCCAACATACTTCCTCCAGGGAGGCTCTACCTCCTACAGGTTCCTCAACTTCCCCAAACAATATCACCAACCAGGGACCAGACATTTAAATGCATGAGCATATGAGGGACATTTCTCAAACTACTGTAACTATCTTTCAAAATGTAGCAACTCTGATGCAGGTTCTCTGCACATGGTTTACCTGTCATTTTTTTTTTTCTTCTCAATCATTGGGGAGTGAGATTTCCAATGAAAAGACAGAAAGGTCACAAACTCTTTCCTTAAAAACCGGTAAGAAATAATCAGAATAACATTTTAGAAGACTACAGAATTATTACAATTTTAAAAACATTAGAAAAGTCAAACTCCAGTGGGACAAGTCTTTCGTAGGTGACAGAGGGCCAGTATCTGAGATTGGAGATCTGGAGATGAGAAGAACAAGGCCACCCGAGGGTTTCATTCCTCTTGATTCTACAAGCTTCCCATCAAACTTCTGGCAGATCTATGAGCAGACATACACAGACACTAAAACCCTAAGGCCCCCAAATTAAACTGGATTAAGGCCAGGCCCCTGACCTAAATGTAAAAGAGTAATACCTTTCTAAAAGAGAATTTAGAAGAATATCTCTTGTGACTTTAACTCAAGTGAAAATTTCTAAGGTACAACACACAGAAGAGCATAAATTGTTAAATGAAGATAAAAATGTTAATTGAATCCCTTCAGCACATGCTCTTCAGACGACACCAAGAATATAAAATCATGTAGTAAATTTGATACACGTATCTGTAACACGTAACAATGACACAGAACTTAATCCAGAATATTTTAATTACTATTTTCATTCTTTGAGTCTGTAATACAATTACATCATTTACCCCTTACAAAATATTTTTAAAGGTCCCACAAACAAATAAGGCAGGCAAGTAACCCAATAGAAACTCAGGCATTTTGCCTGAAGATTTTTTTATGAAAGATATACAAATGATCAGTCAGTGCAATTAAAGATGTCAGATACTGTTAGCCAATGAAGGAATGCTAATTAAGACAGGTATAGGTAATATTTTATGCCCACTAGACTTAGCAAAATCAACAAACTAGTAAGCTTTGGAAAGCAAAAAACCAAACAAACAAAAACAGTGAATTTTCCATGTTGCTTTTAATAATGGATCACAGTAGAGAACTATATGGAGAGGGAATTTTTTGTTTTTGTTTGTTTGTCTTTTTCTTAGATACAGCATCTCATTCTGTTGGCTCGATCCATTTGAAACTCGTGGTTCTCCTTCCTCAGATTCAGTCTCTAGAATGTGATGACTATCGATATGCTTCATCATACCTAGTTCATTTTAATATATCTTATAAAATTAATGTATCATTTCTCCATGACTTAGTAGTTCTAGCTATCAATAATCTTCTCTCAATGAAAACTTATGTCTCCACAAAGACTTACTCACAAATGTTTATAGTAGCTTGGTTCTTAATATTCACAAACTTAAGACAGTTCCTGTCCATCAGAAAGAAAAAAAATCAAATATAAGGTTGATAAGAAATAAAACATGATATATTAATACATAAAATAAGGCCAAAGTGTTACAAAAACTGTTGGGACAACAGAATACATCCTGATGGAGCTTTTAGATGAGCATTTAAAAGATGCAGAATTTTTGCTCAGATAGAAGAGATAGGATTAAACAGACTCCATGGTGATGACAACGTGTCTAGACTTCTCTGTGCACTGGTTACTAGCACAGTCACATGGCCAAATTCAAATTGTACACTTACAGTTTGTTGTTTCTTTTTCTATGTAAATAATACCTCAGGAAAGGAGACTAAAAGCAGAAATGAAGAAAGATAACCATTTTATTCCAGCTAATAAAATCCTCTGCCACTTTATAAGGGTTGTCTCAGCTACTAAAACTTACACTGCACAATCGTGCCCATTTGAAACAAAAGTCAAATATCATCAAAATAAATCTTGGAAAAATCACTAAAACACAGTCCTATTCTTTGAAATGTATTATAAAAGTGTTCCTACCATATAAAATAGTTTATGGGGCTTGGGAGATGTCTCAGCCATTAAGATACTTGGCCATTCTTCCAGATGGCCCAGGGTCAGTTCTCAGCACTGATATAGATCACAACTGTCTAACTTCAGCAGCAGAGGATCTGATGCCCCATGGCCTCCCCAGGCACCACATACCTATATGCAGACATTCATATCTATACATAATTTAAAATAATAACAATAAATCTTTAAGAAATAGTTCATGTGGGGGCTGGAGAGATGGCTCATTGGTTTAGAGTACTGGCTGCTCTTTCAGAGGTCCTGAGTTCAATTCCTAGGAAACACATGATGGCTCACAACCTCTGTAATGAGATCTGGCACCCTCTTCTGGCACGTAGGCAGAACACTGTATACATAATACATAATAGATAAATAAATTAAAAAAAGAGAGAAATAGTTTATGTGCTTTCCATCTGGTATAAGAATGTATATATCTTTAAATAGTCAAATAGTATCACATATAGTGAGATGCTCACACTATGAAAACTATGAAAGAATGAAGAGTTACTAAATTAATAAATGGATCACTGTAATTTTAGAACGTGATTCTATGAGTATATGACAGATACTGAAATTATTTCCCTTGATGTTATCATCAATCACATGTGACTAATAGTGTATCGAATGTAACCTTTCACATCAGGTCTGTTTTTCCTCCAGACCTCATATGTGACTATTATGGCTCTCTGGCTTTTGCTTCATAGGTATGATGGAGTTAGAACACTGGTTGGCATTCATTTGTGGCAAGGAGCTGACTTGTCAGCATGGTTATAATGAATCCTCTTCAAGAGAAGAGTTGTAAGTCAGGTTTGAAGGTAAGATAAGTGACTTAAGACTCCATGGAGTCCTGGAGGCCTCTAGTGACCTAGATCCACAAGGTTGAGGGTTTGCAATCTGTTGCTGTAGTTGAGGTTGATGCTACATGCAAAGGAACTAGCAGGTGTAAAGAAGAGGCAATATTAAAGGACCAGAAATTTCTGGGAAATGGAGAGAGTCTCTACAGGTGACTGAAATCTTGGAGGCAAGATGGATGTAGAGGGAATTAGTAGAAAAACAACATGAGAAATTATCTGGAAGGAGAAAATCGTGTTTTGCACATTAATGTCATTAAACAGTTCTGTAGGTGAAGAGAGAAACGGTATTGTTAAATCATTTCCACGTCTATTTTACTTTGATCCTCAGAGTCTGTGAGATGGGCTAGAACCATGTTTCAATATGGGCTAAGTGTAGGGAAATGCTGGCATGAATACTAAGGAAAAAAATCTCATGAAAAAGAATTGGTGTAGGAGGCAGGGTTAGGGTCAAAACAAAGAGGAAGAAAAAGCAAGTTCACCAGTTAAAGAAAGTATTCCTGAGAGCATGCATTGTGGAGTGATTTCTTCCAAGTTTTAATATATTCCATCCTGGAAGGAGGCATATTGAGAGTCAAGATTCTAAAGACAGGCACATTAAAACACAGGAAGTTCTAGAAGGTCAGAAATAAACAACTCGCAGGTGTCAGGTGTTTGAAAGGAGTCTGGTGGAAGATCACCCTCAACTCCCCTCCCCTATCTCTTTCCCTAATCCCACCCCTTCAAAGCCCACCAAACACAGCTCCTCCCCCGAGAGAGGCTCAAGACCACTCCCACAGGGTATATAAGCTGCATCCCAGAAAACAGACACATGGTTCTTCTGGTCTCTTGGCGCAGTCTCCTCTCTGAGGGGCTGGGAATCATCCAGGAATGCTTTACCCATTAAACCTAGGCTTTTCCAGTTCAATCTGATAGGTTTGCTGTGTCATCGGAGAGGTATTCAGGGTACAATAGAATTATCATCAGGAAGTCTCTGAGACTTAGTATATTCACAAGACCTCCACTCTACAAAGTTATACAGGTAGTATGGTTTGCTAAAGAAAGGAGACTAACTTGTCCAGCTGTCTGTAATTTGTGTTGCAGCCTCAAGGGCTCCAACTTTAGTGATCACACATGCTAGGTGAACTTTCAGTGATCAAACTCTGAGTCTTCCATATTCTTATAAGTAACTAGTCACACATACTCCTTTAAGTAACTGCAGTAACTCTGGTTCATCCATATTGGACTTTGGTGTTATCATTACTCTGGTCTGTCATCAGTCTCTCTCTGAAATGAGTATATGTTTGTTCACCTCTTCCCAGAAAAAAAATAAGCGTCACATAGCATCATTAATAAGATGCAAATTTGCAGAGTTGAAATCTTCCACCTGTATTCCCTCAGTAATAAAACAACTCTTTGTAGAATCGCAACTGAAACATGAAATGGCTGTTTCAAGGAGAGAGAGAGAGAGAGACATTTAACTTGTAAATAAGATCTAAATCTGTACAAGAAAGATTCTGAATGCAGCAACAGCACGCATTTTCTTACGTTTCAAAGGCCTTGAGTCAAATTCAGCCGGAGTAAACAGACAGGCAGCGAGAGACACGCTCAAGGGGAAAGCCACAAATCTCTCCTCCAGTAACTGTCAAAAGGAGACTCTTCCAAAAATGGCAGAGTTAAAAAAGAAACGAAAAGGAGGAAAGAAAAAAGTAAAGGCAAAAATGATGCTTTCCTGTTGAAATACCAAATCAGAGAGCCCTAAAGCAGGTACTCTACAGGCCCCAGGGGCAACTGAACACACCTAGGGACAGAGTTTACCCTGCTAGGTGCCTGTTAAAGAACCAATTCAGAGATCAGGCCCGAGAACCTCATACTGCAGCAGAGCATTTTGGAAAAGCCCTGTCTTGCTTTAGTTTCTTCAATGGTAAAATAAGGAGAGCCTTGTAAGAGGCATGGTTGAGAATGGAAAGAAAATAATGCTAGGCTATTTCTAGACTTAGAAAGATGTAAAAATGATGACCTCCTGCAGACATTATGATTGCATTATAAAGAACTCACAGTAGAGA
Organism: Peromyscus eremicus; assembly: GCF_949786415.1. Taxonomy (NCBI): domain Eukaryota; kingdom Metazoa; phylum Chordata; class Mammalia; order Rodentia; family Cricetidae; genus Peromyscus; species Peromyscus eremicus. The sequence continues at coordinate 31,051,275 of NC_081423.1, forward strand.
ATAATTGCTAAAACTCCATGTGAAGTCTTCTGTAGAGTTCATGTAGACACTCTTTAATATTTCATTTTTGTTATTAATTATAGGTGTGTGTGCATGTGTGCACATGAATGCAGGTATGCATGGAGGAAAGAAGAGGACATCAGATACTGTGGAGCTGGAGTTAACAAGTAGTTGTAAGCTGTGTGACATGGGTCCTAGGAACTGAACTTGGGTCCTCTAGAGCAGGAGTAAGTACTCTTAACTGCTGATCTTCTCTCAGACCCCACATAAAAGTTCTTTAGCATCATCTGTTTAGAATGTCATATGACATGTTTGAATTGGCCCTTATATTGCTATTATATATGCTCAGAGTATGTTCCTGAATCATCATTAACTACCAATTCACTTGAAACTGTAACATTTGCTGAGGTCTAACAGGCACGTCCAATTTTTTGACAATGCAACACAATGTCATTTACAAAGTATACGCACAAAAGCTGTACAATCAAGTTACAAAAAACCCCTGGACACTTACAAATATGATAATATTATAATGTTTTAAGTTATTATTGTGTTGGGCCACAGTCATAGCTATCCTTAGCTATATCTAGCTAGCAGGCCTTGGGTTTGACAAGCCTTCAGGATGTCCTCAGTTTTGTCTGATTTAAGAATTTACTTTATAGATGATAAAACTATGGGACCCAACAGCAAGGGCAGGTATCATATAGATATACTATGATAAACCACAGCCCAGCTACTAGTTCCCAGTAGGTATTTGGTACACATCACCCAGACACAGAGGCAAGCAAATGGCTATAGAAAACAGCATTGTGAGTTATCCAGCCTCTCTCTTTTGTGTTATTCATCCTCCATACTTGATATATTTATTAGCAAATAATATGAGACTTCGATGCATGATGAACTTTAGGAACAACTCAGTGAAAACTAAAGAAACCATGAGTGAAAGGCAGCCACAAAACTTTGGTAAGATAGTCACAGTTTTGATGAATTGCTGTGGGCAACAGAAAATGTTGGAGCCACCAATTCCACATGCTGGGGAAAACAGACAACAGTCCAAGTGATGTGCATGAACGCAGAGACATATGCAAAACTAGCATAAGATTTTTAACAATGTGAGCCATCATAAAAAGTGAACACACACACACACACACACACACACACACACACACATACACACCACTCTTCTGAGTCAGCCACATCCCCACTCCGAACGATGACTGGCAGAAACAATAATAAAACCTATACCCAAAGGCAGCTTTTCAGTTTGCTTTTGATACTCTTGGAGGTACACAGAGCCTTTCTACCAAGGGAGCAGGTTGGGAATAGACTAATTAATTTGTCAATATCACGCTCTGTTAGCTTGCACACATTTGCAATTTTTCTGGCTTTTAAATTACACCCTGGGAATCAAAACTTTGAAAGCCCAGCTAAAATAAAGAAGGATGCCGAAGTCGCATGAAAAACAGTTATGATAGTGAGGCAAACTGTGGAGGTTCACAAAGGAATTGAGATCTTCAACACCCCAAGACAATTAACCTTGCTGGTATATGCTAACCATGCTAAACAGTTCCAGGCTCCCTCCAGTCCCTTTGGACAGATAAAGTGTAACATTCACATTTAATGACAATTTTTTTCAACAACATTTCCTACATATTAATTAAATGCCTTTTTCTCCCCTTTGGCTAAAGTGTCCACTTCATTCAGAGGTCTTAATTCTTACAGTGAAACGGATACCATTTTGAGAAAATAATGTTCTGCTGTCAGTTGATATGGAGTGAATCGCATACCTGCAAATAGGGACCCAGCAGCACCCAATACTTATAACAAGGAGTCATGGTATTCTTTTACATAGGAGCATTACTGTTCACATGCAGGAAGGTAGGGTTGCTTGGGATGAAGGGAGAGCAACTTCACTCCAAGGCTATCCACATGGTGGCCCTGACTCTGCCACAGTTCCTGGAAACAGTTTGTGTAATGGTCCATGATCAAAAAAGATTTTTCTAAAAGCCATGTTTTTTTAATCAATGAGCCTCAAAACCAGAGTGACATTTACCATTAACCTTTTATTATATTTATATAATATTTAATATTTATTTTATTTTCTAGTTACTATATATATAATTATACTGTCTAGTTACTATATATATATATATACATATAAAATATATAATTCATTCATTTAATGAGCACTATCCCTAACTGGCCATTCTGGAAGCATCTTCTAGAGGACTGCTTCTGCACATCTAAGCTGGAATAAAGACAGTTAAGCCAGAATAGAGTCACATGAAATGACTCTTGAGCTCAGTGTGTGAAAAAAAAGCACTGTGCACTGGGACATGTTAGATGACTTCTGTAATAGTCACTTTGTGTATGTGTAATACAGGAATGGTCACACCTATCTCAGAGGGCAGTTTCTGTTTTCCTCTTTGGGGGAGGGGTGTGGGTTATAGTGTCTCACTATGCAGCCCAGACTAGCCTCAGAATTTAAATGCCTTCCAAGCTGAGATGACACTGATGCTCTAAGCTTATGGAACACACTTTCAACAGTACTGACTCGGGAGAATTAAATGGCTTTTCTAATGTTCAAGCACAGACTGGATTAGAACTATGATTTGCCTTTCATTATTCTGCTCCTAGAGCTACTCATTTATACTGTCTGTTTTTCTGTGAAAAGACACTTGAGAACTCTTCTAGTGTTCCCGATTATGAGGTCCAGAGGGCACCATGGTAGATGGATCATGCCAACAACATCTCACTCTATTCTAACACCGTAGAAAGGACATTTTTTTTTCCGTGTGTGTGTGTGTGTGTGTGTGTGTGTGTGTGTGTGTGTGTGTATGTGTGTGTGTGTGTGTGTGTGTATACTTGTGTGTGTACACGTGTGTGTATATACGTGTGTGTATGTTCAACTGACTAGATCCCCTTAATAAACATTCACCACAAAGCATAAATTCCCCTCATATCCTTGTGAACAAAGAGAGCTTATTTCCCATTTACCAGTCCATTGCTGTCTAAACCAAGAACATTTTTATAGCCAAGGTCTCTAAAACTTTGCTGAATTTCTGTTTGAAGTGGCTGGCATCAAGAACACAGATGTTCTGAATTAAAGATCAACACTCAAAATAAGGAGCTCCCTCTTCTAATCTCAACCCCATGTACAGTCTCCTCCAGGACGTTGGGACAAGTCAAGCATAGTGTATTAGCTCCCCTTTCTGATAAATGAAGGAAACGTGAGCAAAAAGGCCCACAACCACAGTACACATCTATTACATAGCATGAACTGCTCATGTGAGGACTCCAAAATGGTACACTACATCTGTGCGTGTGCCTCCTTTCCAGTCAGTAAATTATTAACTTGTCCTTTGTAATCATGTTAATAGGAAAGGAGTTGCTAATGTTGAACTGTTTGAAAGATATCCTTTGATTTAAAAACAATAGAAAAAGAGTTATAAATATGAACAAAGAAGATTCTGCTGAGAAAGAGGGAATGATTTCTTTGCTCGCACAGTTCCTGATCTTTCAGAGGTATTTTTGTTTTTAGAGGTATATGAGTCCTGTGACTATCAGAGCCCTAGCATGTCTTTGCCACCATTTGGAAACAGCAGGTAGAAAGCGAAAGTGCTTCATTTTCAAAGGACAACTCACTTACAAGCTGAAAGCAAGCACCACACTTATCCCAGTGGGGAGAAACACAGGAGACAGCGGGCCTGTGGCTATACCAAATTCGATCCTTACCAGGTCAACACCTCCATCTTTCTTGAGTACATGGCCTAAGGGAGTTTTATGGTGCCACAAGAAGGGACCAAAGCCCTCAGCTAGCCTGCCCTGTTCTCCTGTCTCCCATAACCCTCTGCATCATTACACAGTGCTGCTGTTTTTTATTTATTTTGTATCCCCACCTTTTTTTTTTTTTTTGAGTCTCAAAGAATAGTGAATAAGATACCAATAGACTTTTCTAAAACACCTTATAATGTCCTCTGGATATGCTGTGTTCTGCTCTGAAACCATTTCTCCAGGTACAAATGTGACTCCACTCTTCTATACAAATGAATATATAAAGTGGAATTTTAATAAGGCCAGAAAAGAGTCTGGCACCTGAACCCCTCAGCTGCAAGAAACATTCTACTTATCTGCTCTCTTGCTTCCTGAGTCCCTATTCCACATGGTTGTTATGAGATATACATAATTTTTTGCAAATGTCAGAACAGAACATCTGATTTACCATAAATACTTATAAATGATCATTCCAGTCTTTCTTTTTCTGTCTGTCCTTCCTTAACACCCACCATATGTACAAACATAAACATATGTACACACACACACACACACACACACACACACACACATATATATATACTGAAAGTAATTAGATGCATCCAACAAATTATTTACGTCCTAAATATGTTTGCAAAAAAAGCAAATACACATTCACCTTTCATTGATTACTCTTTAAGTACTGTAAGCATGATATTTATCATTTTAAAAACCATGAGATTTCTTTGACTCAGATGTCTGCCCCAGCATAGGCATATATCTAAAAGAAATACAATACTACCCTTAAGAAAGCAGGAAGTAGAAGACTTTATCAACAGCTTTGAATAGACACAGAAAATGGGAACGAAACCATGTATGACACAGAACAATCTATTTAATCATCTTCTTACCTGAGTCTTTTATGGCACAGACATCTACAACAATTTCTCCTTTCTTTCTGTTGGGCATCTGCCCAGTTCTCTGTCCACTTTGTCATACTGCCCTCTGCCCATCTGATCCCTGTTAGGATAGTGCAGCTTTCATCCAGCTTCCCCCATTGTACCATGTCTATCCCAACATATTCCATAAACTTATAGTGAAAGAAAAGATATTCCTTGAAAGGCAAAAGACACATAGAAAAGCAAAGGCAGTTGTGGATAAGGCAATAAAAATAATCTGCTTGTAAATGTACATATTTGCCTTAAAAACTAAGAAGTTATAACTGCATATCCATACCTTTTTAGTCTTAATCTTCTTGAATCTTAGATACAAATGTCAGGGCAACATTGGGATTAAACTAATGTTCTCAGATCCCCAGCACAGCAACAGTCTCCTTAACTTCCACACAGGTTCCAGGACAGCTGCCCTCAAGTTCCTGAGGATGGAGGGTTCTTCTAAGTCTATAAAATCACAAGAGAAAGATTTACATACTCAAAACAGAAATCAGCAGAGTGATACCAAATCCAAGACCATTTGTTCTGGGAACTACACATAAGTCACTTAAATGACAATTAAGAATTCAGCATTGAGTAATTAAAAAAATCATCCCAAACACAAACAGGCATACATACCACATCATGAGCACCATCACCATAACCACTGCCACCTCTACCAGACCAGCACCATGAGCATGACTACAATCATGACCACTCCCACCAGTGCCACCACAACCAGCACCAGCACCAGCACCACAGTGACCACTGACATCACCACCACTACCAACAACAAGCAATTATAGTATTACACTTGAAAAGACTTTCCTAGTACACAACAATATCCATTTGTTCGTTTATTTTAGAGAGAAAACAAGGATTGGATAGAAGTGATTTTCCTATGATGATTCATTCATTATGTTGGTTTGATCTGAATGAATGAATGAATGAATGAATACCTCTTTGGTAAAGAGTATGTACTTATCCCTGATCTATGACAAAGTGACACCAAAGGATAGAAACTCATTACTTCATCTCTATATACTCTCCTCATTTGTATCTAAGATACCAAATCTACCTGTTACCACTGGCCATTCCATCATCGGTACCTCCAGGATGTCATTTCAGCTTCTCTGTTTGCTACCCAGTCCAGAGCCTCTTTTCTATGTAATCTCTCACTGGGTCCCTCTTCTAGTTCCCTGACTTGTCACAGTCTCAGACCTGAGATTTGTCTCCAGTCCTAGATAGTCTCCTCAAGTCCAAATTTCCCTGTTTGCCAATTATTTAATAACTCTACCTAAAATTCTAGTAGACATACTCTATTAACTGGAGCAAACATAGGTCATGTGTCTATAGCTGCTATCACTTCTCTCCTGATATAAGTAAAGCTTATGTGTTCCCTCATTTATTCCTTCTTTGTCAATGGCAACTCCTTTTCTCCTTTCTTCCCCTCAACTCAACCTCTCATAATTTCTGTCTCTGTGCTTCTCTCTGTGTCTGTGTCTGTGTCTGTCTCTCTCTCTCTCTCTCTCTCTCTCTCTCTCTCTCTCTCTCTCTCTCTCTCTCTCTCTCTCTCTCCTAGATATACCCAGTATTCTAGTGGCCCTTTCTTCAGAAAAGATGTAGCTGCTGACTTTGTCTTACTGTCTTCTTTGCTACCATCCTGGTTCAAAGCATCAAGGTGCATTGGACCAAGGCTACCATTCCCATCAAGAATCCAAGGGAAAGAACAACACTTCCATTCTCAGATCCATACATTGACATTCCAAGTATTTAAATGGCCAAAATGGATCAGGAATGATGCAACAGTGAATGCTGTCCTGTCAGCCTATTCTCTTCCTCATAATTTCTTCAGGCAGGCATGCAGTCCTCCAGCATGCCTCTGGATGCTTTTGAGCCTTTTGCACTTAACACTGACATTGCTTTTTAACTTGCTGCACTCTTTTTTTCGTCAAGAATTTGCAGCTTCGCTCTATTGTTTCCTCTCTGGTATGGCTCTTCTAAACCCCTTCTATAAAATCGTAAACTCTTACCACATCTCTCATTCCTCTTTCTGTTTAAACTCAGGGAAGTCCTTCTGTGATATGAAATATTTACTCATCTACTACTTGGTTTTACACAATAAAACATAGGTTCTATATGCGTAAGGACCACTGTTTCCGTGTAGTATTTCAAACGTGTATTCCACAGCCTACCTAGTGCAGTGGGTACTCAATCTTTAGGTGGGTGAATTAACATTCTTTCTCAAGGCCATTCAGTCAGTGACTGTGCCTGATTTGAACCAAAAGCATCCCATCTCCAGCAATCCTGAAAATTATGTGACAATAAGAACATGAGGAAACTTTGTTTTCAGAAGTCTATGATTGGCTAAGAAATAGGGTAAGATGCTTCAAAAAACAAACAAAAAAAAATCCTGGCTATGAATGCAGCCTGACATACTAGCAAATGACATCATATCCCAGGCTCAAAAGGTCAGACACCTCTGACAGACTTTTGGATGATCATACTACTAATAACTTCATCTGCTACCATGAAATTCTTTAGCTTCTGTAAGTATCAAGACATACAGACTTTTCGAAGATGTATTTTCTTCTGTAAAATGAATACTTTAAGATGTTTATGATAAGGAAGTGACCACAGAGATAAATCATTCTCCATTGTGATGATGAAAGTCCTCAAGGGGTTTTGTTTCTTTTACCCATTGCAATTACATTACTCCACATGACATCTTATGACTTCATATACTTTCATTTCACTTCCCTCCATTGTCTGGATCCCTTCAATCTTCTGTGGAGTGGGACTACTTCTGTGGCTCACCATGATTCTGGGCAACTTTCTCCACACTACCCCCAGATGTATGATGTTACCCTGACTGCCCTCATATTAGGGGCAGTCAGCAGAACTACATAAAAGAAGTCAATTCTGCTTCTTCATTTCATGCCCTTTTGCTGATACTCAGTAATTTAGGTGTGATCTTGGTCATGGTTCTGTAGGAAGCTGATAATCAACTTGTCATAGTTTCAATTATTCCTGCATCCCAAAGCCAAGGGACACAACTTCAGAAAGGCAAACAATGCTGTAATTCAGAATAATGATACATAAGGAGTTATTGAAAAAATGTGCAGACTGCTTTGGGAACCTCAGTCTCAAGACTATTCAAATACATCCTTGTTTCCTTGTCCCCAACTTCTGTTAGGGATAGTCTATCTAAGGGTAAAAACAAGATAAAAAAAATATCATCTTCTTTTCCATCTTAGTAACACCTGAACTAAGAAATAGTTAAGATGTTTCGGAGGAAAAATAAATGACAATCCATCCTAGATCAGGTAAGGACATGGTCCGAGGTGAATTCTCTAAACCTGTGTTCACTGGAAACATTTTGCTTGCTGTACATTTTATTAAAGGCTGAGAATACAGCAGGGCCCACTGAAGCCTTTCCTCATGACTTTGTGAAGCCTTCACTCCCAATGCTACTCTTCATGCTTTATAATAGTCCAACTTCTGCCCAGATGTACTAAAATGTGACAAACTTCCCCCGAGACTGTTGATTCTCCTATGTCATAATGAAGCATGTGTGGACTTAAACATCTCAAATCCTGCTTGATAGAGACGCAATTCTGTATTGCCTTTCCCAGTTGTCCATTTCATTCCTTTTTTTTTCTTTCAATCCCTCCTCCCCCTCCTCTCCCCCTACCTCCTCTCTTCTTAACTGAAGACAGACTCTTACCAAGTTACCCAGGTTAGCTTTGAATTCACTCTGTAAGCCACAAATCCCTTGAACTTGTGCTCCTCGTGCCTCGGTCTTCAAGGAGTTAGAATTATAGGATTAGAAGTCTATGCAATCAGATCAGGTTAATTAGTGATTTTCTTAGGAACTTGTTGATTTCACTAGTTTGTTCACAAGACCTCACCCAACACACACTTTTCTGAGTTTTTGTTAGGAAGCAAAAAGTATTCACCAATTACAAAAGCCTACAAGATATCCCACAGTACAGTAAAAGTTTCAGAAATCAGCGTCACTGAAATCCATAGAAACTCAAAGGGGTTAATCTTCTCTCATAATAAAATGGACTGAGAAGCACATGCTGGGAATAGTGACAAAATCATTAATGTCAGGAAAAACAACAACAACAAACTTTTCAACTGCCCATATTTTCCAGGATGGAAGACTAATCATAGAGGAAAGGGACATCTTGCCTTTTGGGCAGCCATGCATACTTCGGAGAACATGTCCCTCCTCAAGAGGTACCAATTAGTGGCTGCTCTGAGACAGTTGAAACTATACCTCTTAAATGGCTGGATTGCCTTTTAAAATTATGCCTTGTGAAGAGAAAACACATGCAAGCACAAAGCCACAGATCCTAAGGCACCCAGACACACTTCCCAAAGAGGCAGGTGTCCAGAGGAGTCAGGCCAGGAAAAGTAGGACACAAAGGAATAAAGTAATGATCAAGATCATGGAATGGACATGAATTAGGGGAAAGGGCAAAATACAAATTGAAATTCAGAATTTTAAGTTGAAAACAATGCTGACCAAGTCTACTGGGACTACTGTTCTAAAGATTCACTTCCCAAGAAATGTGGTCTCAGGAATGCCCTATAAGCATACAGGGCTGTCTTTCTCATACTCACCTCCATGTTGCTAGTCATGCTTCACAGTATGTGTATATGTTTGACAATATTGCTACCATCTACACAAAAGAAGACTTAGGTTTGGAAACTTGAATGGTTTCTATTGCAGTCAAATAAATAAGCCACAACAGTGTCGGAATTCAAATTCTGAAATGACACTGAGTCATTATTCATTCATTATTCATCTGAGAATCAGTAGGCTGCCTCCAACATTTCATTTTTCATTAACTCTAGGTCTCATGTTCCAAAATGTCACAACTCCAATGAAAAGAATCAGTCCTTAGAAAGACAAATGACCTGCTTGATCTCAAGGATGGCAGAAAAGGAATCAAGGCAGGACAGGGTATGTGTTTTCCATAGACGTTTTCTAGATGTCTCTCAGAATTGGGAACACCCCAAGTATTAATGACACCAAACCCTGCACAACATCACTAGGGGTAGTCTGATTGCGTCTATGTGTAAACTGACTATATCTTGTACCAGATGAGATTTCTGAAACAATGCTGGGTTTATCAGACATAAAACACTTCAGGAATCCAATTGCTCAACTATAGCTGGGCTGGCCAGTTTAGGCTATGTACAATATGAAAGACCTTGCTTTCTCATTGGATAGCAACTGATAGGACATACCAAAAGGACCTAGCTGATGGACTTTAAGGGTTATAAGCACAAGCTACTCTTGGGTGCCTTTGCCAATAGAGTAGGACCTTACTTTTTACCTGGTTAACCTTTTAAAATGGGTGGTGAAATAAAAAGATTCTGGAAGAAAAGGTGCTGAATGTTATAAAGATATTCCAGGAAATTCCCTGGCACCTGAGCCTAGGACTGATGTATATAGTCTTCTTTGATAATGAAATATGATTATCCCATCTATTTTATAAAATGGGTCAGACACTAATAGTCCATGGGCAGTAATCATAATAGCCTCGAAGATCAGCTCTTAAAACTTAATGGACAAAGCAATGTGTCACCTTTTGCATATCTTGGTATATACACCCAACACCTTTCTCACATAAGATATGATAGTTACCTAGAAATACAATTCATCTTTATTCTAACTGATTATCAACATAGAAGTAGTCAATGTTCCCATTCTAAGTAATAGAGAGAGGATGAATGAAGATTCATACCATTTTGAAAGAACCAATACTGTTAAATTTCAATATTTTCTCACACAATCCTTCAAAAACTTTAAAAATCCATATGTGCCTGAGCACCAACACACCAGGTAGATATTAGCAAATTTTGCAGAGGTGGCATGTTGCCCTACCTGGCTTGAAATCCAGACACTGGTATTTCTGTGGTGCCTTAAATCCAGAGGATGGCTGACTTCATCATCCTCTCTTTACTTGCCAGCAGAGAAAAATGGTCAGATGACTTGCTTAAGAAGACAATAATTAAGTGACCAGGAGCTGACCAGTGGCTTTCCACATGTCTCTATATACTCAATGCAATAGAGACACTAATCAGAGTCATTTACTTCAACAATAATAGTTAAGCATCATCTCCTTCTTCAAGCATTGGCCTCTGGTCTTCTGTTCTTGTTGACACAAGTAAGTCAGAGGCACAGTGTTACTCCTTTTAACAGAAGAGAAGATCCTCCTTCTAAGAAGCAATTAGATAGGGCTATGATTTTGCCTTGGTACCATAAAATTCAAAGATGCATTTAAGTCAAATACATAGTAAGATTCTTTTTCAAACAAGAGACAAACAAAAGAAAACCACATCCAGCAAGGAGTGGAGAATGCAAGTGCTTGCTGCTAACATTATTAAATGATAGTCAGAATTGACTGTTGCCCTCATAGAACTCTTACAAGGTGAAGCCAGTTTATTTCCAACCCAAAGGAAGAAAACAGGACACTACCAGTATAGAAAATGGGGGATGCAATAGGATATACAAACCCTAAAAAGTTCTACACAAGTTTATTAAACCTGAAGAGAATCTTTCTACAAGGCTTTCAGTGAGTGTGGTAGCACAGTCTGGGTCAGAATTTTCTTACCTATTAAGTGGGTAAATAACACCTTAATTCTTAAACAGAAGTTTCAGGATGATAGATTATAAGGTCTAGGGAAAGGCCCAGTAGTGGACTACTAGGTGAACATTTGCAAGACCCTGGGTTCCATCCCCAACACCTAAATCACACAGAGAAACAGACAGAGACAGACATGCATGCACACACACACACACACACACACACACACACACACATACACACACACCCCAAAACCAAAACCAAAACCCAAAATACTCCTACTATATGTGGTGTGTGTTTGTTATTGAACTATCAAATATCTTAAGCACTTGGAGCACGCATTCTGGTTTGTATATATTTGCATGATAGACATAAGCATGTGCTACCACCAATTATGACAATTCATATTTGTGCACAGACATAAGCTAGTGACTGATGCAGACAGACTTTACTGATCGATGTCTGAACAAAGCTACTCCATTTCCGTGCTGAGTGGTAGCAAACAGGAAGGCAGCCCTGCAGGAAATGAGCTGCCACACTGATAGATACAGTCAACGTGGAATTTGAAGAGAAGGGTGGAATTACTGTTTGATACCAAACTATTGCAGAAAGCACTGAAGTTACTTGTTGTCAACGAGTCTCTGAGGTTACAAGTTGTTGGGCTTGTATTTTCTCACACAACTTGTCTAAAATATCAGGGTAGTAAAGAGAGATCTGGACTCAATGGTAAAGTAACTTGTATGGCAGAGTGGAGAGTGAGTTAGAACTCAGGACTCTTATGTACAGATCTGGGCTTCAGTATCTGTGATATAAGCTTTCCTACTGAGCTCAGAACTCATTGTTGATAAAAGTTATAAACATGTCTCCTTAATGTTATGTACAACCCCTACATCACTTACGGTGTTTTCTTGAAGCCTAATCTTTTCATTTCATAACATAAAATGTTAATTCCTCACATACATGTCTTTTCTAAAGGCGGAAAAGAAAGTCTCTCATAGGTATTTAGAAACATAAGCAGGGGGATGTGGACAGGAAGCTTCTAGAAATAGAAATTAAAATAGACTATAAGTTCAGCAATGCTCATCAGAGAAAACATGAAAATAAAAATTTGAGTTCCAATACTTTATAACCACTGATAAAATAGGTCTCAGTAATAATTATCAATGTATAATAACATCACTAAACAAAGATAAATCAAATTTAAGCAAACTTAAATCAGAGTGCTTTTGATTTAAGCGACACTTCACTCATGAAGCCAGTGATGAAACTAGCTAGGCATATTAGGGTGTAAAGATTCCAAAGAAAAGTGACCAGTCTCTCTCCTGGCCAAAACTGGAAAATGACCTTGCTGGAGGCCAGGGACTCCAGAAATGTTTAAACCAGAAATGTCTTGGGTCAAGAGGCTGGAGATGCCAGAAAGGGAGGTCTGGTTTCCCCTATCTCTTTTCACCTAAGGGAGTACTCCTTTCTGGGAAGCCATTTTGAGGACATGGTGGAAACTCGGAGGCACCTGGAAATCTGGAATGAGAACTAGACCTACCCATGGAAAGGGAGAGTAGGTCTTCCCCTTCCCCCATCCACTAGAGCTTAATTAGCTCCCAGGCATTGGGACTCAGTGGTATCCCATTCCCAAGGACTCTTTCTGTTTTACAGGGGTTCTGCCTTTTCTTTCTTTCTCATAAATTCCATGTAATAAAATACTTCTTTCTAAAACTCTTGTTTTATTATCTGTGAATTTCATTCTTTGAAGTCATAAGAACCACAAAGCTACTGGCTTAGGGTGACTTTGGTGGCCATAAATTTCCAGGACCCTAGTTCTGTGAGGCCAGCACAAGAGGCAACAAAAGTTTCATTGCCTGCAAAGACCGGCTTCCATACCACTATCTAGGGGGAAGGCAAGCAGCCTAAATCCAAACAAGCTGCCTGCAATAAATGCCAGTTCACTCGGAGTTCTGGTCACAAGAAATACACTATGTATGAAGCCATGGCAATGAAATAACTTGTATCAGACTGAAGGACTGTCTGTAGCAAAAAACAAGCTTACTGACTATTGTAAGTTACATAGAAAATAATGAACAGTGACAGGAAACCTGTGATATAAAAGATTCACTGGACCTTAAAGTCAATTAGTGAGTGTGTATGTGGTGGGGAGGGTAGTGGTACATGCACGGAAATTCTTGTGTGTGAATGCAGGTACATATGTGACATTTCAGAAGGCAATCTGGGGCCGTCCTCACCTTCCACCCTATTTGAGACAAGCTTTCTCTGTTTTTTTTTCTTCTGCTGCATATGCCATGCTAGATGGCCTATAAGCTTCCAAATTTCATCTGTTTCTTCTTCCCACTTCCCATTGGATCCCAGTGTGCTACCATATCCAGCTCTGACATGGGTTCTGAGAATTTGAACTCAGGTTGTCAAACTTGTTTACCCAGCACACACTTTCTTTTTTATTGTTGTTGTTGTTTTGTATTTTTGTTTTTTCAGAACTTTCCCCCTTTTTTTAATTAAGAAAATTTTTTCATTCATTTTAAACACCAATCAAAGATCCCCCTCTTCCCTTCTCCTGCTCCCCCCAGCCTCCCCCTCCCATACCAACCCCATTCCCACCCACAAGAAAAGAAGGTCTCCCATGGGGAGGCACATTCAGCAGAGGCAAGTCCAAGCCCTTCCCCTTGCCTCAAGGCTGCATGAGTTGTCTGTCCCATCATAGGTAGTGGGCTCCACAAAGCCCACTCATGCACCAGAGATGGATTCTGATCCTACTGCCAGGGGGCCCCCCATGCAGATCAAGCTACACAACTGTCTTGACATGCAGAGGACTTAGTCCAGTCCCATGTAGGCTCCACAGCCATTGATCCAACTTTCATGAGTTTTCTAGTTTGGTTTGGTCATCCCTGTATGTTTCCCCATCATGAACATGATGCACTTGCTTATAGAATCCCTCTTCTCTCTCTTTGATTGGACTCCTGGAGCTCTACCTAGTGATTGGCTATGAATCTCTGCATCTGCTTCCATCAGTCATTGGAGAAAAGTTCTGTGATGACAGTTACGGTATTCACCTGTCTGATCTCTGGGGCAAGCCAGTTCAGTTCAGGCACCCTCTCTACTATTGCTAGTAGTCCAGGCTGGGGTCATCCTTGGGGATTCCTGGCAACTTCCCTGGCACCAGGTTTCTTTTTATCCCCATGATATCTCTATCTATCATAGTATCTCTTTCATTGCATTCCCCCTCCCTCCCTATTCCAGCTCAACCATCTCATTCCCTTATGTTCTCATCCCCTATTCCCTAACCTCCATTGCTCACCCCTTATCCCCAATTTGCTCATGGAGATCTCATCTATTTCCCCTTTCCATTCATAGCAGCATTATTCGTAATAGCCAGAACCTGGAAACAACCTAGATGTCCCTCAACTGAAGAATGGATTAAGAAAACGTGGTACATATACACAATGGAGTACTACTCAGCAGAGAAAAACAATGACATCATGAAATTTGCAGGCAAATGGATGGAACTAGAAAAAATCATCGGAGTGAGGTAACCCAGACTCAGAAGAACAAACATGGTAGTACCCACTCATAAGTGGATACTAGATATAAAGCAAAAGATAATCAGAGAACAACCCACAACTCCAGAGAAATCCAGCACACACTTTCACCCACTGAGCCAGCTACCAAGCCCCCCACTCCAAAATCAGTTTTAGTGGACAAACCTTACCTGGATCTTGATTTACAAACAACACATAAGAAAAAAGTAGTCCATAATTTAAAGTGATCAGATTCTTGCTTTTAGATAATTACTAATATTTTATGATAAAAATGCCATTGCAATGTTTACAAAAAGGAGTTCATGATTTAAAGATAAACAATAAAATACTTAAGGAGGAAGAGATGCTATGAGTGGTAATTTGGCCCCTGGAGGGTCAGCTGATGCACACAGACTGCTCGTAAATGACTGACTTTTGCATCCCGTACCACACTTCCTCTAACATAGGCTTAAAATTTTATATGATAATGGAGAGCAGCATTTGCTACATAGATGTGACTCTAGAACCTGCAGGATGCAAGAAGCTTACAAAACAGTGGTAGCATCCCTCTCTGCCTGGAATGACATGATAATTTCAGTCATTTAAAATTTGCAATTTGTTCTTTTCCTAATAAATGTTTAACATATTTACAAGCAGAGATAGGCAAAATATTATTTAAAAATTGATACATATGAGGCTATAAATACTGGTGATATTTTACTCTTTAAACAATTGAGATAAATATTGCAAAATCACAGGACTGGCAAAAAAAAAGCAGGGTGATAAGCAGACATTTGTTCCTGGTATCATTTTCCCTTTTTTCTTTCTTTCTTCTTCCTTTAAAAATTTTTAAACAGGTTTCTGCTTTACAAGTGTGAGTATCCTGGAATCCATTATGTACACCAGGTTGTCATTGAACTTATCACAAACCTGTCTCTGACTCTGGTGTGCTGGTATTACAAGAATGTGCCATAGGCTGGGTTCTAATTTTTTTTTAATTTTTATTTTTATTTTGCAATACAATTCAGTTCTACATATCAGCCACGGATTCCCTTGTTCTCCCGCCTCTGGCCCCCCTCACCTTCTCCCCAGCCCACCCCCCATTCCCACCTCCTCCAGGGCAAAGCCTCCCCTGCAGACTGAGATCAACCTGGTAGGCTCAGTCCAGGTAGGTCCAGTCCCCTCCTCCCAGGCCGAGCCAAGCGATCCTGCATAGGCCCCAGGTTTCAAACAGCCAACTCATGCAATGAGCACAGGACCCGGTCCCACTGCCTGGATGCCTCCCAAACAGATCAAGCCAATCAACTGTCTCACCCATTCAGAGGGCCTGATCCAGTTGGTGACCCCTCAGCCATTGGTTCATAGTTCATGTGTTTCCATTCATTTGGCTATTTGTCCCTGTGCTTTATCCAACCTTGGTCTCAACAATTCTCTCTCATATAAACCCTCCTCATTCTCGCTAATTGGACTCCCAGAGATCCACCTGGGGCCTAGTCATGGATCTCTGCACCCAGATCCCTCAGTAGTTGGATGGGGTTTCTAGCACGACAATTAGGATGTTTGGCCATCCCATCACCAGCGTAGGTCAGTTCGGGCTGTCTCTCGACCATTGCCAGCAGTCTGTTGTGGGGGTATCTTTGTGGATTTCTGTGGGCCTCTCGAGCACTTTGCTTCTTCCTATTTTCATGTGGTCTTCATTTACCATGGTCTCCTATTCCTTGTTATCCCTCTCTGTTGTTGATCCAGCTGGGATCTCCCGCTCCCCTAAGTTCTCTTTCCCTCGACCTTCGCCCTTCATTACCCCCACTCATGTCCAGGCTGTTCATGTAGATCTCTTCCATTTCTCTGTCACTGGGCAATCCCTGTGTCTTTCTTGGGGTCCTGTTTTCTAGGTACCCTCCCTGGTGATGTGAGTAGCAGTCCAGTCATCCTGGTTCCACATCTAGTATCCTCCTATGAGTGAGTACATACCATGTTTGTCTTTCTGAGTCTGGGTTACCTCACTCAGGATGATTTTTTCTAGATCCATCTATTTGTCTGCAAACCTCATGATGTCATTGTTTTTCTCTGCTGAGTAGTATTCCATTGTGTATATGTACCACATTTTGTTTATCCATTCTTCAGTTGAAGGGCATCTAGGTTATTTCCATGTTCTGGCTATTACAAACAATGCTGATATGAACATAGCTGAACAAGTGCTCTTGTGGTGTGATTGAGCATTCCTTGGGTATATGCCCAAGAGTGGTATAGATGGATATTGGAGATCACTTCCTAAATATAACACCAGTAGCACAGACACTGAGAGAAACAATCAATCAATGGGACCTCTTGAAACTGAGAAGCTTTTGTAGAGCAAAGGATACGGTCAACAAGGCAAAGCGACAGCCTACAGAATGGGAAAAGATCTTCACCAACCCCACATCTGACAGAGGACTGATATCCAGAATATATAAGGAACTCAAGAAATTAGATATCAAAATGCCCAACAGTCCAATTAAGAAATGGGCTATAGAACTAAACAGAGAATTCTCAACAGAGGAAACTCAAATGGCTGAAAGACATTTAAGGAATTGCTCGACATCCCTAATCATCAGGGAAATGCAAATCAAAACAACTCTGAGATACCACCTTACGCCTGTCAGAATGGCTAAGATCAAAAATACGGAAGACACCTTATGCTGGAGAGGATGTGGAGCTAGGGGAACTCTCCTCCACTGCTGGTGGGAATGTAAGCTTGTACAACCACTTTGGAAATCAATATGGCGCTTTCTGGGTTCTAATTTTTAAGCACAGTATTTTGAGAAAAATAAAGGATAATGGAGTCATGGGACATGAAAACAGAAGAGAGGCCTGTTTGAGGAGATGGAGGAGATGATAAGAAGGGAGAAGAATAATGGGGGGAACTAGGTGAAGAGGGGGATGAATAAGAACAAGATAACATGGCATAGTATTTAAAAATCTTAGCCGGGCGGTGGTGGCGCACGCCTTTAATCCCAGCACTTGGGAGGCAGAGCCAGGTGGATCTTTGTGAGTTAAAGGCCAGCCTGGGCTACCAAGTGAGTTCCAGGAAAGGCGCAAAGCTACACAGAGAAACCCTGTCTTGAAAAAACAAAAACAAAAACAAACAAACAAAAAAAACCCTTACTAAATAGATAACATTCTGGGCTGTGAAAACGGTCAGTCAAGTGCCTTCTGCTCAAGCATGAGGACCTGAGTTCAAATCACCATCACTCAGGTAAAACGCTGAGTGCAAAGGCATGTGTCAGTAACCCCAGTGCTGGGAGTGGGTGTGGAACAAAGATAGGCAGTCAACCATCCTAGATAAATCAGTGCACTCTAAGTACAGGGAGAGACCATGTCTTAAAAACGTAAAGAAGAGATCCATGAAGAAAAATACCTGTTCCTGGCCTCTAATCTTTACATGTATTGTACACACATGCACAGCCATAAATATATGTTCATGTACTCATACATGTATACACTCACACAAGCATATACATATGCACAAAAATTTTAAATTAATCAGAAATTAAAGGAGAATGAGGAAAAAAGCAATATTTTATGGAACAGTAAGTTAAAAATACATACGTCTATCCTCATCTGTATCTGATAAGTTCCATTGAATATTCTCTCCAACATAATGCCAAGAAGCAAAGTGCCACACATTGTAAAGAAACTTTGATTTTGTTACAGTAGCAATAAAAGGCAAATAAGTAAAGCTTTTTATTGTCAAGAGAATAACTATCAGGCCTTGATGGAGGCCTAACATTTCAGTTGGGCTAAGTCAATGCCTTAGCCAAAGGACCATCCCTAGGAAGATGGGCCCACCATGAGTGAGCCCTAATAAAGGAATGGGTGGAAGAAATAAGTCCTTTGATAAAATACTGTGTTTTTTTTCTTCCCAGAATCCCCACCCTTAGTGCAATAGCTTATTGGACCACAGCCTTGAAGCTTCATAAGTCTTTAGCACCAAAGTTTTCTTTCTATCTCTTTTCTAACCATGCTACCATGCTTTCCTTAACATTTAGGGTCTCAACAACATTTTGTGTTTCCTTACTTTTCTCCAGTCTCCCTTTCCCATCATGTTGCTGCCGGTCAGCCATGGTCTCATGCATTCAGTCTAAAGTGGTGTGACTTATTTTTTTCTTTTTCTCCCCCATCCTCTTCATCCTTGCAGCTGGTGAGATTTATAGCTTGCCTACCCGAGGGGTTTTTCTTTTAAACACTAATAAAATTGCCCTTGAGCTTCTATTTGAGTCCATTCTTCAATTATTGTATTAATGAGACTAAGGACCCCAAGAGGGGACCCTGAATTCCCACATATCATTTTAGTCAGAAGTGTGAGAAATCTTTCAGCAACCATTTATAAAGAGTTCTATCAGAGAGTCTCAGAATGGACCCCATAGGGATGCCCACAAGACTACTGGACAGACTATACATTTTAAAACGTTTTTATTACTCAAAGAACAAAAAAAAAACCTTGTAATTCATTACAGTGAAGGGATTGTATCCTAATACAGTTCAATGATTAGGAAAAATTCTTAATCATCCAGCTAAAAATATTTTAAGAAAAAAATGTAAGGAAGCCACAGGGATCAGCCAATTGAATCCTATTATTTCACAGACTGAAAGAAAATGGCTTATCTAAAGTCACAGAGAAGGTGGGGATCAGTTGGGTGACAATGGCTCAGGTGTCATCCTCTATGGTCTACATACAACATTGCATCTTACTGTTGTAGAATATTATTTTAAGGTGTGTTACATTTGTTTATGCTGTGGAACATTTGTTTAATGATGCAAAGATATATTGCATGCTTTTATTTTGCATTTCTTTAACTCTGTGAAGCTGTGTTACTGTGCCTCTCTTAAACATCTGATGGTCTAATAAAGAGCTGAATGGCCAATTCCAAGACAGGAGAATGGATAGGCAGGGCTGGCAGGCAGAGAGGATAAATAGGAGAAATCTGGGAGGAGAGGAAGAAAGCAAGAGAACAAGGAGAGGAGGATTCTAGGTGCCAGCCATCCAGTTACACAGCCCTCCACAGAGTAAGAGTTAAAGTAAGAATTACAGAAGTAAGAGAAAGGTAAAGACCAGAGGCAAAAGATAGATGGGATAATTTAAGTTAAGAAAAGCTGGCTAGAAATAAGCCAAGCTAAGGCCAGGCATTTATAACTAAGAATAAGCCTCTAGGTGTGATTTATTTGGGAGCTGGGTGGCGGTCCCCCAAAAAGAGTAAAAAAACAACCAACTATATCTTACCAAATATTTCCATGATCCTGTCAAGACTGTATTATTCCCTTATATCAAAAAATTTATACAATAAACACAGATGAAAGAGGGGTTGTGACTTGGGGAGAGGGATTGCTAATGATGGAAAACAGGTTAATGCATAGGGGTATACATATACACATCTTTAAGTCCACAGTAAAATTGACCTTCACATACAAAGAGTTTCTATAAAACACTGTGCTCTGCTTGCTCCCCTAAAAATCCAGCATGTCCCACCAACAATATACAACCAGAAAGACAACTATGTTACAGTCACTGAATCATTAAAAGTCACATGATCATCTAGAGCTCATAGTTTACAGTAGATTTTGTCCCTCATAGTTACACACTAGAGCTCTGAAGTGTATATAGATAGATAGATAGATAGATAGATAGATAGATAGATAGATAGATAGATAGTAATATGTATCCACAATCACATTGTCATACCCAATAGTTTATTTGCCATAAAAATGACCTACTGCATTCATCTACCCATCACTCCCTCCAGATCTCTCATAACTACCAACCATCTTTACTGTGACTATAGTATTCCTTTTACTTCTTCACAAAGTTTAGATACTTGATTTATGGTCACTGCTTGTGTGTCAACAAGTCAAGTTTAGCTTCCAGTTCTTGATATGCCAACTAGCATGAGATTCCTTGGGGAATTCCAGATTCTTGGAGTCCATCTTTCTAGTAGTTTGATAGCCAAATGAGAGACAAAGTGTCTCTTTAGAATGTCTTCATCTCTGCCAGGGCAGTTACATTATGTCTCAGTAATTTCATAGTGTACAGTTGTTACAGATTGGCCTATTTTACTTTTTTTAGTAAAATGCATTTAAATTTCCTTAATAAGTAGCCTGATAGCTCATTTTCTTTTAGCACTGAATGGTACTCTATAATATAGATGTTGGACAGCTTATTTTTCTATTTGTCTCATGAAGAACATGTTGGTTGCTTCAAGTTTGGGGCAATTACGAAAGCAGCTATTATAAATATCCATAAGTAGGTAGGTGTGTGAAAACAAATTTTCTATTTACTTAGGTAATGCCAAGGAATATGAGTGCTATCATATGGTTAAGAGTATGTTTCCTTTTGGCAGACATTTTAGTCTCCCAAAGTGGCAGTGCTATCAAATGTGAGGATCACAGCCTGTGGCCCAATTGAGGCTTGACTGCCCGTCCTCAGCAAGCCACGCAAAAGAGCCAACTTAATAGCAGGGGAAGCAGAAAAGGAGATTTATTCAATGTATCCACATTGGGAAATGGGACAAAGAAATCAAGTGACTACTCTCCATACCTATCTTGGGAGTCCTGAAGTAAGGTTAAAGTTCAGAAAGAGGGCTAAGGATATGTATATCTAAGCAGACCTGGTCAAAGTGTGA
The DNA here is from genome assembly GCF_949786415.1 of Peromyscus eremicus. Taxonomy (NCBI): domain Eukaryota; kingdom Metazoa; phylum Chordata; class Mammalia; order Rodentia; family Cricetidae; genus Peromyscus; species Peromyscus eremicus. Next base: position 31,072,745 of record NC_081423.1, read on the forward strand.
TTCTTCCCACCACATCATTGTCTGAGTGTCAGTCTCGGCCTATAAGGTAGTCTGACAAATTGTTAGAACTATGTGAAATCTCTTTCTAGAGACAAGCCCCCCCTCTGGATGGGGCTGCTTCTTTCTATCAGCGTGAGAGTCTGGGGAGATTCCCATTTCTTTGGAGTCCATTGTTTTAATACTTCAAAGTCAGATTGAGAGACACAGTATTTCTTTAGAATACTTTCATATATGTCATGCTAATCACAGCTATATACAATGTTTAACTTTAAAAGTTAGCACTTAAATGACAACCACACACACAATATCACCCTAGAACAGTGGTTCTCAATCTGTGATGTGCGACCCCTTTAGGGGTTGAATGACCCTTTCACAGAGGTCAACAAGGTCAATAACAAAAGTAACAGGTCATGATAATGAAGATGTAGAGCAAGGGAACACTCATCCATTGCTGGTGGGAGTATAAACTAGTGCAGCCGCTATAGAAATAAGTATGACCATTCCTTAGAAAACAGGGAATTGATCTTCCTTAAGACTCAGCTACATTACTCTTGGGCATATACCCAAAGAACACTCCATCCTATGAAAAGGACACTTGCTCAGCCTTGTTCATTGTAACTTTATTCATAATAGCCAGAAACTGGAAACAACCTAGTTGTCCCTCAACTAAAGAATGGATAAAATACATTCACATAATGAAGTATTACACAGCTGTTAAAAAATAACATCATGAAATTTTCAGGCAAATGGATGGAACTAGGAAAAATTATTCTGAGTGAGGTTACCCAGACCCAGAAAGACAAACATGGTATGTACTCACTCATAAGTGGATGTTGGCTGTTAAGGTCAATGATAATCATGCCACAATTCACAGATCCAGAAAGACTAAGTAACAAGGAGGCCTCCAAGATAGATGCATGGATCTTCCTGGGAAAGGGAAATAGAATAGATTTTGTAGGCAGATGGGGAGGGGACAAGAGGGATCAGGTGCGGAGGTAGGAGAGGATGATGGGAGAGAGTACTGGGCGATATTGGAATTGGAAGGCATTTGGGGGGTGATGTGAAAACCTAGTCCAGTAGAAACTTTCAGGTTTCTATGAGGGTGACCCTAGAGAGGACTCCTAGTTAGAGAGGATTCAGAGCTTGAACCAACCATCCTCTGAACCAGGCAAGGCTTCCAGAGGTGAGACTGGGACACTAACCCAGTTACAAACCTTCGGGCTATAATTTATCCTGCCTTCAAGATGAACTAGGGTAATAGAGTCTCAGAACATATAGGAGTGCTCAACCAATGATGGGTCTAATTTTGAGGTCCACATCACAAGAGCAAGCCATGCTTGCCACTGTCTGTAAGACCAGGAATCAGAGGCAGGATAGCCAAGAGACCTGTGATAGAAAAAAAAAATAATCAATACAATGATTCCTAACAATAGCGTTAGTTTTCATAAATCAGTGCCTAGCCCAATTGTCATCAAAGAAACTACAGCAGGCAGCTGATGGAAGCACTTGCAGAGACCCACAGCCAAACATTAAGAGGAGAGAGTGCCCTAACTGGAGATCATTGTAGGGTCCCACCCCTTGGAGATCCAGGAATCCTGTGGGAAAGGGAGACACCAGAGAATTGAGGACACCAGGAGAACACAGCCCACAGAATCAACTAAGCATAACTCATAGGGGCTCATAGATACTGAAACCACAATCACTAGCCTGCACGGATCTGTGCTAGGTCTTCTGAATATATGATATATGGTTGTTATATTGGTGTTTTTGTAGAACCCCAAACAGTGCGAGTAGGGGTGTCTCTGACTCTTTTATCTGCTCTTCGGATCACTTCCCTCCTACTGCGTTGCCTCACCTAGCCTTGATATGAGGGTTTGTACCTAGTCTTCTTGTATTTTGCTATACCATGTTTGGTGGATATTCCTAGGAGGTCTGCTCTTTTGTAAAGGGAGGAGAAGTGGATTTTGGGGAGAAGGAAAATGGAGAATATGGAAGGAAACAGCTGTCATGATGTATTGAAAAAAATTTTTAAATAATAATAAAATTTTAAAGAGCATCAGAAACACAGATATGTACATTATGATTCATAACAATAACAGAATTATGATTATTAAGTAGCAATGAAAATATTCTTATGGTTGGGGGTCACTGCAACATGAGCAGCATTAGAAAGGTTGAGAACCACTGGGCTAGAAAATGTTTTTGGACATAGTATGCTGAAACTGATATCTCCTTTGTCAAAAGTCTCCATGCTATAAAGTCTTCAACATCAAGACTTTTTCTATGCTAATTGTATTCCATATACTCAAAATAGTGTTTGGACATAATCTGTTATCATTAAATGTTTGTTAAAGGAATGTATTAACCCAAGGTAATACATCTCCCCTCTAATTTTATAGTTTAGTTGAACACGTGAAGACTGATGCACTAAAAATAGGTATTTGTAAATAATAAATTTTCACTCAGACAAATTCCTTGCCCTACAAAAGTGTAAAGGAAGGAAGGAAGAAGGGGAGAAAAAGCCAAGCAAGATGGAATCTTTGCTTTTACTCTGGGGCATGTGCTCATGGTGTGGAATAGAGGACAGAATCCTCTGCACCATTTAAATAGTTCTGTCTTTATTTGCTATGCACGTACAGTTGAATTTGCATAAATTAGATGCACATAAGCTGAGCCTCCACTATAATTGCAAAAACCACTGCACTGGAAATAAGCCTTCATTGAAATCACATTAGAAACCAAAAAGATTAAATTAGATTTAGAAACATATTTAGCCCTATCAAGAGGTAGATTACAGAAAGTTTATAAAACAACACAGACATACATAACCAGCCACGTAAGGCCTGGCCAGGGAATGAAAGCAACACATCACATCAACACGGAGAACAATGATGGACTGGGAGTCACTTGAACATCCAAGCTCTTGTTCCAACAGCTTCAGTAGCTGAGAAAACAGATGGCACACCCATTCCACTGGCTTCAGGTACCTAAACTACAGAAAGGGCATCATAGTCTCCAGATATAGTTGTCCAAATCCAGGGAACATACATGCTAATCCTAGATCCCCAATTCTCAGTTCTCCAACAAAACCATAGTAGAAGTTTTCTGTACCTCAGTATGGAGGATGGCAAATTTTATCTCTGTGGTGTTACCACCACAGGTTTGCTGGTCAGAAGCCATCTACAAATCTCATGCTTCCTCATCTTAATGCCAACTAAGTGACATTTTAATATTTATTAAGGATCCTCAAGTCCTGTGAATTACATAAATGTGCTGGCTATTCTTTTCCCTTTACTCTTCTTCCCAGGCAAATGTAAAGCTAAATTAGTCACTTATCATAAAGTTTTCTGAAAACACGAGAGTCATAAGAAATGCTTGATAATTGTTCTTAGCCATCTGGAACCAAGTGATGCTCATGAACTCACATGAACCATTTGATAAAATTCCAAAAACGTCTATCTTAATTTTACATCTCACTCACTGAAAGTTCCAAGCTGGAAAAATTTGTCAGAGGAAAAAACAGTTTACAAAAAGGAAAACAAATGATCAAGTCCCTCAACTCATTCACATTCCACAGGAAAACTTACCAAATCCACCACCTGCAGCCAACTTTAATTGACCAGCCCAACACCTTCCAAACACACACACACACACACACACACACACACACACACACACACACACAACACACATTAGGGTGATGGTAAACGTTAGTTGCTTTTTCATGTCATTTTTAAAGATTTTTAGTTTTTAATTGTTTTTTCTTTCTTCTCTTCAGTTCTTCCAGGGCAACCTCCTCCTTGCTCCCTCTTGAAATTATGGCCTTTCTTTTTTTAGTTTATAACATATATATATATATATATATATATATAATTACAGTTTATAACATATACATACAAATTTACATATGTTTATATGTAGTTTATAAATTTATATATAAGTTTACGTATAGTTGTTTTATACATATATACGTGCATATATACATATATGGCTAAATAGATAAATTCAACCCAGTCTATCTAGTGTTACTGGTATCTATATAAGTTCAAGACTGACCACTGGTGTTGGATAACCAGTTAGGGGTTTTATGTCTGGGGAAGATAATTTCTCCCACTCTCAGCATTCATCAGTTAGTTGCCTCTCGTTCTTTGTCTACGAGTGGAGCCCTACAAGGTTCCCATTTCTGTGTTATTATGTCTATTGGCAATGCCCTTCTTCAAGTTTTGCTTGGGCAGATTCATATCTTGATGATAATCAACAGCTCTGTAATTATCTAGGGCCAGTGAAGTCACAGATCTCAAAGGACCTCCCACTGCCATCCTACTAAATCAGCATAATATGTAACTAGATTCTAAAAATCTATCCTTCTCCCTGTACATAAGTACAGCTCTCATCTCTCATCAAAGAGAAGGAAGATTGCAAGAGAAGGAAATTATTACAGAAAACCACAACCAGTCAAAATACAGAGAACAAGTGATTGTGGTGTGCCCAGTCCCAAAGGAAATGTCTACACCATCACTCCTGTACCTAAAGCTCAGGGAACATCAAGGAAGATGGGGCAGAAATATTTTAAGAACCAGGGAACCAGGAAAGCTGCTGTGGGATTATGTCTCCTAGAAGAGTCAGGGAAGCATCTCCCATAATATCTCAGCAATATGGCTGCCTACTCAAGTCCTTTTAGATGGATGAATCACTAACTCTTACAAGAAGATGACCTCCAGAACTACTGCTCTCCCAAAGCCCAGTCTTGGATACCAAAAGCAGTTCCCCACTCACCTAGGTTATTGTGATACCCTCCCAATGGTGATCCCAGCATACTTCCTACCTTACATCTGGAAATAGCCTATAAAAATAAACTGCCTCCACATTTATGTCCAAAACTGTGAAAGCCTCCCACTGCATTTAGAATATAATACCAAATTATTCACATGGCTTAGACGATCCTCTGAGACCTTGACCCTGATGACTCCACTGGTCTCATTTCCATTTCTGTCATTGAGAGCCCCCAGTATCTGAATGGATTTAATATTTAGAGTTCATTCGAACTTAAAGATGAGCTATGCTCTCTCAGAAGAAATACAAAATCAGATTGCGGAGTGTGGTGGTTTGAATGGGAATGGCCCCATGGGCTCATATATTTGAATACTTGGTCTACAATTAGTGAAATTGTTTAGAAAGGATTGGGAGGTAGGGCATTATTGGATGAGGTATGTCTCTTGTAATGGGCTTTGAGATTTCAAAAGCCCACACATTTCCAGTAAGCTCTCTCTCCATCTACTTCATGCTTATGGGTCAAAGTGTAAACTTCCAGCTAATGCTCCAGCACAATGCCTGACTGGCTGCTGCCATGTTCCCCGTCATGATGGTCATGGATTTACCCTCTGAAACTGTAAGCCCACAATAAACTGTTTCTTTTCTTGTTGCCTGGTTCGTGGTGTTTTATCACCACAATATAAAAGTAACCAAGACATGGTGATTAACGAATGATTTAATCCTTCTGTTTTTTTTTTCTCAGTCATGAGCAGGTTGCACACACCGGACCAGGAATACTCTAGAGTTACAGTTTTCCATTTTTCTTCTTTAATAGCACATATATATATTCAATTTGTAGCAGTATTTTCTAACTTTTTTTCATCCAAATGTAGTTTGTTTTTCAGTCATCCCTATCTACCTACACCCACAACCCCTGTAACTTATATAAGCTGGCAACTTGGATGTTAAATTCCCTTCTTAAGCAGAGTTGAAATCCACTGAGCCAGTCTCCTGGAGTAGTCAGAAGAACATTACTTATCTTTCAATGATTTTATGACAAGCTCCAGCTTCTGAAAATTACTGGATATTACTCTAAAAATAAAACATTATAGATAATTATCCCTTAGAATGGAACAAATCATTATATTAATTTGAAAAGTTATCTTAGCTATGGGGGAGAGAGTACTTACTAGAAAAAAAGTGCCTATGTACATGAAAAAGCTAATTTCTAAGAGGAAATATGAGAACAAAAATTGGTTCTTGCTTCCTGAAATTCATTTTGCTGATGCTAATAACCGATCCAGTGCTGTACAGTCCCACAATGGCTGCAGAGAGAATTCCAGAAGGCAAGCTCTAAGGAGAAGGAGGGCTAGGCATTACAAGTGAGTAAAAAGTATCTTCTTCATTTTAGAAAAATTTTTGGGGATTCTTTGAGACCTCAGTACAAATAAGTTAAATGAGAAAGATGGGCATCATTATTTCTGGAGAAGAAATATACCAACGTCATATAGAGGTCAGTGAAAGGAAATAATAGAAATCAGAAATATTAATTAAACCTAAGCTTTATGAATATATATCAAGTTACTTGTCTCTATAACAAATAATCCAAATTCTATTATAATCTCTATTTCACACACGAGGAAATATAGTATCATATCCACTCTAGCAGGACTGAGATTGACAACAAGGCAAGGTGGATGATTACAGAGTCCACACTCAGAGCCTGGCACTGTGCAGCATAGCTTGTCTTAAAAGAAAGCCAGGCAGAGAAGGGATACATTCAGTATTCCTCTAGAATGGAAGTGAAACTTACTTCCTGATAATTCAGGAGTTGAAATAAAATATTGTTCTTCTATGAATGCAGATAACTAACTCCTATAGATCTCATGATTTGCTTAGTGGAAGGAAGATCTCCTGGTCCCTAATTCAAGGTAGCTTTAGAAGCCCATTAAGTCTAAGTTGGCAAACGTACATGACTTCCTTTGAAACACTTGCCACTGTGGTGGTGTCACATACTGGATAACAAATAATTTGGGAAAGAAAGACCCTGTAGAATCATAGATTAAAGGATAACACACACCTGGCATGACAGTGAAGCAGCCTCCATGGGACCAAGGTCCATGGAGTGTTGGCTGGATAAAAGTACAAGAAGGTGAAAAGAGCCAGAGGTCTTCAGGCACAAGACACTATATATAAAAAGCAGGGGCAAGGGAATGCTGTCTGTTTAAAGAGCTTAAGTAGCCCTGCATGGAAGGCTGAGTTATGCATTTTGAGGATAGCACATTCTAATGAAACAATATATATTGGAATGAGGTACTACAGACTGCTCAGGCTACACTCAGACATTTCAACATCTTAAGATGATTTTCATAGTGAAAAGAGGACAAAGCTACTGGCTGGAATGGCTTTCCTCCCCACTTCCCCATTTCCCTGTTCTTTCCCACTGCACCAAACAAAATAGAAATGTGCCCTGGAGCCGAATGAAAGAAGATGAAGCCACAAAAACAGGGAGTAAAATAAAAGAAGAAAGGATGTGCACCTGAGGAATCTTAGTTCATACAAAGGCAAGTTCCTACAGGGCAGTTCAGATACATGAGGTCGAAGAATCCATGATGCTGTTGGCTCCAACCACCAAGAAGCATTTGCCCAATTTTGAGGACTTCTGTGAGCTAGCTGCTAAACCACTGGCCACTTGAAAGCAATCACACTGGGCACAATTACCCATGATCATTTGGGAATGCTATAAAATGGATTTTCTTGTTGCAGATTTCATCTTGCCAGCATACTTCTGCCTAAACTCAAGATTAGTTTCTGTCACTTTTGATGAAAGGAAATAAAAAACACAAAGGTACCATTTATGATAATCCATTATCCAACAGACTCTTTAAGCATTATAAATTGTAACAGGAACCTGGAGGATCACACTGCTGTCTATTGACTGGACCTCTGTGTAGCCTTAATGCACTATGTAGCTATATAGTAAACTTGCCCAACCTTCTTGAGTTTGTATCTATCTTTCTGGATCTATATCTCCACAAAGTTATGAAACAAGAGTAAGACATTTGTTTAGGATAGGCACTAAGATTTGGTAGAAGTTTCACATGTGGATCTTATCTCTGTCTTAGATGGTATCAGTGCTCAGAGCATCCTAAAATGAAATTAAATAAGGTGTCCTATATGATTGTTTCAAATAAAATTAAATACATGTTATGGCTGTGGATGTAGCTCCATGGTAGAACACTTGCCACAGTTCAAGCTCAAGAAAGAAAAAAAACCCATCAAAATGATATCTATTCCACATAGTAATGGAAAAATAAATAGCCAACAGATTTCATTATTATATGAAATATACTTTACTTATTTAATGACCGTGATCTATACCAGATATCATCTTATAAAATTTAAACTTGTTTATGACATCCATATTTTACAGAAATTCATGGTTATAAATCAAATAGATTATCTAAATTCCATAGCTATTAAGAGGCAAGAGGTCCCAATAACTAACAGTAGAAAAATAATTATTATTAAATCCTGTACATAGTTGCTTTCTAAAGTACTTAAATGTCACTAGGCCATGCCATGGACTACAAATAGTCATTTAGCTAAACATATAAAAGTAGCATTATTAAAATTAAACACCAGTAATGCTTTAGAAGATGTTCTGATTTACACTTGCTCTGTCATAATCACTTTTAACACTAACAATCTGAAAGGATTTGTTTTTTAATTGCAATAGAAACTCTCCTAAACGACCTGTGATATATCAACTCACTATACTACACAACACTTTCCATCCTTTCTATAAAATATCTGGACCAATGCCCATGTCATGATAAACAGTTGAAGCTACTGTTCTGCTGTATTCATCCATCTCTATACCATCAGTTGAACATATACCAAGAGACAATCATGATCGTTAGCAAACCTTTTCAGCTCAATTGTTCTTATTTATAAAACGGCGTGTTTTCATGATATTTACTAAAAACATTATGTAAATCAGTAAAAGCCTATGATTAAGCTGAAAAGTAGTTGTTGTACAACTTTTGGGAGAAGTTGTGAACAATTAACATATTTAACAAAAATAGGGTACAAACAACACATCAAATTAATGATTTCACCTAAGTCCAAGTCCAATGATTTTATTGAGCTGATTTTATAGGAGCATGGGTGAGGAGTTGCTTACAGAACTTGTTGACTCCACACCAGTTGTACAAAAAAATTTTACCCATCATGGATGGTGACTCTATTAGGCATGGAAGCTGTATCATGGGCTCCCAATTTAATATTTATACTCCAGATCTTCCCAAAATCACTTGCAGCTGGGAGAGCCAGGAGGCAGGAGGGAAAATCATCTTGAACCATAGATGAAGCTTCTGGGACTGTCCTCCCAACCTCCAACCTCTTTCTACTTGGTAAGGACAAGAGGTCCTGTGACTACTACTATAGACCTAGCTAGAACTGTAGTGCACTGATTATTTCACTGCAATGGCTACGAGGACAAGGTCATTTCTACCCCAAGATGGTGAGGGGATGATCATGTTAGAACCACAGGAAAAAGCCACACAACAGAGGTGGTAGAAATACATCTACAAAATAGGAGGAAAAAAAGTATTATTCTCACCTTTATAAAAGGCATATTCAGAAACAGAGGCAAGAATAAGAATGGCAGGGACACAAAGACCTGGGACATCCAGGTGACTTGAAGGACATGGAAGGGCAGGCAGAGTCACAGATGAAATTTGACTTAAATAAAAATAAAGTGGAAATTATATAAATTTAAGTAAACAGGACCAAATGTGGATCACTAATAGGACCTCATTTAAAATAGGATGATAAGATTGTGTATACAGCTTACTACTCTTGACGAGCCTAATTATATACATAATTATTTCTAAACCAAACCATGGGTGAGCTGCTAGGGGAATGCATGTGTCCTTTATAATTTATAGTAAGTGTGCTATTATGTCCACAGTTTTGACCAAAACCACATTTAGAACCACTGACTATTAGAATCATCCAAAAGTCAATGATGGGCTAGTCAGGGACCTACCTCCCATGTCTTAAGATTGAGACTATTAGAAGCTAGTCACAATCAAAAGGTTTACTTGATTTTAAACACTGATAATAGATATCAGAAGTCATGGATACTAATGTGGACAGTAGAAAAATGAAGCTGGGCCAAAAGAAAAGTAGAGAAAGGATTTATCACATTTGAGCAAATGTTTAATTAGACCCTGGCCTGTTGACAAGTTCTTCTTAAGATGGAGACCTGAGACCAAAGGGAAGAACTATATTCCATCATCAGAGTGTGTGAGCAATAGAACACAGGTTTCTGATGAATTTCTCACAGTTCTCTCCAGGGTAAAGAAGATAAATCTTGCTTCCTTAAGATATTAGATATACTAAAATGCCAAATCACTAGTGAGTCAGAAAACTAAAGATATATACCAATCTTGCATTTTTATATACTTAACATGACTAAAAGAGGGATTAATGTTCTGGACAGTTCAGTAGGCAAGAAAGGGAAGCCATCTCCCAAAGAGCTTCAGATAATTCACACACACACATTCTTTTTTTTTTTTTTTTTTTTTTTTTGAGACAGGGTTTCTCTGTGTAGCTTTACGCCTTTCCTGGATCTCGCTCTGTAGACCAGGCTGGCCTCCAACTCACAAAGATCCGCCTGCCTCTGCCTCCCGAGTGCTGGAATTAAAGGTGTGCACCACCACTGCCGCCGGGCAGTCACACACACATTCTAATATGCTCCAAAAATCTTACTTTTATTAGTGAGCCTCAGAGTGGTGAGCAGTTAAATATAGATCATTAGTCACTGCATGTTTAATTACATATCAGTATTGCTTGAAGATTAAAAAATGTCTATCGTTCAATTATCCCCACATAGACAGCCCCATTTTCTGCCCATTCAGGTAGGAACAATGTATTCGCAAAATAGATTGTTCTAGTTTAAGATCTGTTTGACAGTATCCTGGCGAGCTGATTTCAAAGGAAAGAAAAAATACACCTGCTCACTCATTTCCTATCTGAGAAAGAACACAAGCTCCTGTTTTATGCCCTTTTACATCCTAGTGAATAGTATAATCCAGCAGATCCCTCTCAGCCTCTTCTCTCCACTTACACTGTAACAAAACGATGCCAGTCTTCATGTAGCTGGTCTTGCAAATTTGAGACATCCAATATGGCTAAATGTTCCACATAAATGGCCTCAACTCCGGTTTCTACACATAAGCAAATAATCTGCAGTTTTGGATAGAGGTACACAGTTACAAATAGCGTCCCCTCTTTTGCAAGGGGAGTTCATTCCTCAGAAGGAAGACAAACAGGACCATGTTTAAGTCCATAGTTGAAGACTGAAGGACCAGAAGAATGATTTAAAACATGTAAGTGGTTCTTGGGATAATTTACTGACTACATAGGCACACACACACACACACACACAAACACACAGAGAGGAAAAAAAATTTCCTTCATGTTTTTGGAATCTACCTGACCATGAGAAAAAAAACCCAACAATTTTACATCTCCCTCATCTGTGTCATTGTGAACTAAGCTCATTTGGTGCAGAAAACCTACAGTTTAATTGCTTGATTTAAACTTGGCTGCTAGAATGCACACTGAAACATTACTCGTTTAATTATGCTAATTTATATCTGAAAAACTAAATCTACAAAGGCAATAACATTAATTATTTACTTGCCCATTAATGTTGAATATATATTACCAAGCTAATTGGCTGCATAAGTCTGCCAAAAAATTACAAACAAGTGGCTCACTGATTTACATGGGGAGGGCACACAGTCTCAGAGGTGGCTTCTTCTTAACTGGATCACAGGAAAACATGGGTCAAGTGCTTTCATTATCTATTTAATTGTCCACATATCTTCTTCCTTCCTCCTTGGATCAAAACATATTTTAAAGAGAAAAAGAAAGAAAAGTCACAACTAACATTTAACCTCATATTTATTTGTTTTTTTCTGTGTCATGCTCTAAATGTGATATCTCATTTAATTCAAGACGTGAACAAAATACAAAGTAGCCTCATCTCCTTCCCAAAGGTGATAAAATCAGTGTTTAGAGAGGTGTAAAATCTTCACAAAGTAGTGGCAACACAAGAGACAATACTTTCACCTCAATGGGATAAGAAATTATCCTGGAGTCAAATATAAGTCATCAAAAAATCATGAGTGACTATTGCATGGGAACACAGATGTAGTGTATTCCACATTCCATGCTCCAACATGGTAACTTCAGAAGCTTTCAAAATGACAGAAAAAAAAAGAAAAAAAACACTTCTCACTTTACTTGGTGGGTATACCAGATAGATGAGTTACAGAAAAGCAGCAAAGGGATGTAGTGTGATAGTGGGTGCCTTTAACCCCAGCATTCAGAAGGCAGAGGCAGGAGTATCTCTATGAGTTTGAAGCAAGCTGTGTCTATAAAGCAAGTTTCAGCTAGAAAAGTCTACATAGGAAGACTGTGTTTCAGAATATAAACAAAGTCAAATAATAAAGGAAAAGAGTGATACCTCTGTTAGAGGCCTTGGAGACCATCTTACGACAGACTTTCTTAGCTTTGGAGTTGGTGGACACTTAAGGCCTGTTCAAACATTCCGAAGGATTAGTCTATTAATCAGATGGGCATTAGGTCAAACACATAGGCAATGGATTGCTATTAAAGAGATTTAAAATGACCCAAGATAATTTGGCCCTGGACTTGGCATCCCAACCTCTCACATCTCGGAATGTGGCTTCCTCACATGTAGCTTCTTTGCAAAGACTTTTCCTCGCAGCAAGTTTTAAAACAATTACATGTGGGGCATGTTCTGAGAAGGAAGAGCTTCCCACCTCTAACATACTGTTTTAATATGTGCTCCTTACAATAGACAGGTCACTCATGTTCATTCTTCAAGAAGACTTGCTAAAATACCAATATCAAATTGTTTAATGAAAGTTCTATTCCTAGCCCAATTTAGATATTGGCATAAAGTATAACCACAGAAGATGGCCAAAAACAGAAATAATGACGAGCATGTACCCTGAGTGTACATCCATGTACAAGCACCCCATTATGAGCATGTACCCCAGACATGCATCCAGACTACCAGAAGAGAACTTCAGCTAATACATGAAGCTCTTCTCTGAAATGATTTAATGCTGGCCAGCTATCTCTTACCTTGTTACTGAACAAATGAGCTCAGATAGTAAAGATTATAATGCCTATGTGACTATACTCTTGGTCTTATTCTGAAGGTCAAATGTAAAGGGAGTAAGAAAGGGATATGAAAATTTTCAAACATTAACTAAATGTAAGAAAATGCAATAGGAATTAGTCTCTGGTATGTGAAACAATCCCCATGGGATTTACGACAACTTAATATGGAAACAGCAGTTTAGCCATATTTTCATGCAATCTTAAAGGTTACAAAGTTTTTTGCAATGTAAGTAATTTTAGTCATTATATGGTCCAAAGGAAAAAAAATAACAGAACCTTCACAGAGCCAATTAGCAATAAGTCTTTAATTAATACTCAACAAAATGTTCAGAAAGTAGAATGCCTTCCAAAGATCTTGGGTCACTGTACTCATTAATATTTCAAGCAGGTTTATTTTTACACAGAGAAAAAGTCAAAATATTAAGCATGTGCATTTATGCATGCACACTTTAAATAATACAGCTAAATTGCTAATGGTTATGGAGCACTTAGGACCGTATTAATATGTAATGAAAAGCAGATTTGTGCATTTTCTAAGATTTAAATTATAATTCAAATGTTTACAAGTCTACTGGGAAATAAGATAATATTCCACCTTAGCTGATCTCCAGAAATGTTAACAAATGTGAACATAATTTTGGAAATTTCTTTTAGTAGTTCTAAGTCTAGTACCACAATAAATTATCTTTTCAGATTACCTCAGAATATTTTGTGTATCAATCACTGGGGTAGGAGGCTGAAACTAACAAGTTAGGCTTATGTTACACTTTCACCCTCTTATATTTAACACTTAAGTGACACTGAGCTACATGGCTGTGGCAGTGTACACTGTAAATAGATGTTTGTTTTTCTATACGTTAGCATTATTTAATGAAATTGTTTGGTTTTTTCATTGTGTGTTAAACTGAGAATAATTAGAGACATGGATCACTGCATTCAGCATTTAAAAACGAAAAGGATTTCCATTTGACAAGATCTCACAGGGAAAATATCAGAATAATGCATGGCCAGCACCATGGAATGATGATGTAATTCAGCATTCAGAATGGACATGACATCCTGTGGACCAAGTATTTCTGTTCATTAATTCATACAGGAATTTAAAAGGGCTTAGATGTGACTTTTTATATAAACTGAATCAATATTCTGACATCATGAGTATCAGAATCTGAAACAGTGATTAGACCTTGAGGTTCAGGTAGAAGTAGGTACCATTTTTTTTTAACCAAATCTAGGCAAGCCTATCAATGAGTCTTCTGTATAGATTAGGAACTGCAGAAAACTCATAACTAATAATAGTAAAGGCAGCAGCTGTGACTTTGGTGTGAATTATTATGACATATTTTACTTGGATATATTGAAGCATTGTTGAGAAAAGCAGCTTTTAATCTAATGTGGTTTTGTGTCTCCTGCACTATGATGTTTTTACAAGGGAAATGAAATAGAAAAGCAAGGAAATATTTCCCATTGTAGGCTCATGTTGATTTCCTGGAGGAAATGTTATTTAAAAGTTTGTATAAAATTCTACATAAACTAAATTTGCTTTATGGGAGACACAGATGTTTTATCTTTTTAGTAAATGAAGCATCAGCATTGCAGAAAATCTACAGCGAATGTCTGTGTGCTGATCAAACAGACATCAACATCCACGTTAGTCTTCACGGCACTCCTGAAGGATTTCTTGGAAATGACAGAAGTCTGGTTCCATATCTATTAGCAGGATATGGAACCAATGAGCATCTTACAATATCCATAAGTTCTTCACTGGAGAAAGATTAAGTGGATAATAATAATGATCTCAATATGTAGAATCAGAAACACTGGCTGGGGTCAGGCAGTCAACTAAAGCATATTATTTCTAACATATAACCCTCTCCCTCATGTGAAAGGACAACAGAGAAGTCTTTGTTTGCATCTAGAGAACAAATTGGTCGCTGGTTGGAGTTATAATAGTTTATTGAATAGAAATGAGTTGAACATGAAAGTTGTGTTGAATGTTCTGATGTATTAACAACAGCCTAGGTTTCTTCTGATTCATACAGATAAGACAACCATCTGAACACGTAACCAATGAGGTTCATTAAAATTCCAGTCATAGGCCAGGCAGTGGTGGTACATGACTTTAATCCCAGCACTTAGGAGGCAGAGGCAGGAGGATCTCTGTGAGTTCGAGGTCAGGCTGGTCTACAAAGTGAGTTCCTGGACAGGCTCCAAAGCTACAAAGAGAAACCCTGTCTCAAAAAAAAACAAAATAAAATAAAATAAAATTCCAGTCACAGAAATGAAAATCAGAAACTTTACTGATTCTGTAACACTGTCAAAGTATAAAAATTAATTTTCATCAAGAGATTAAACTCTCTTGCTTGACTGGTATCCCAGTTAGGGTTACTACTGTTGTGATGAAATACCATGACCAAAGCACCTTGTGGAGCAAAGAGTTTATTTGGCTTACACTTCCACATCACTGTTTGCTGTGGGATGGTCTGTATGTCAAATGTGTTGCTCTGATTGGTCAATAAATAAAACACTGATTGGCCAGTAGCCAGGCAGGAAGAAGAGGTGGGACTAACAGAGAGGAGAATTGAGAGAACAGGAAGGCTGAGGGAAACACTGCCAGCCACCGCCATGACAAGCAGCATGTGAAGATGCCGGTAAGCCACGAGCCATGTGGTAAGGTATAGATTTATAGAAATGGATTAATTCAAGATGTAAGAACTAGATAGCTAGAAGCCTGAGCCATTAGGCCAAACAGTTTAAATAATATAAGTGTCTGTGTGTTTATTTTATAAGTGGGCTGTCGGACTGCTGGGGTTTGGCGGGAACAGAAGAGAAAACTCTCCAGCTACAACTGTTCCTCAGAACTCAAACAGGGCAGGAATCTGGAAGCAGGAGCTGATGGTTGGTGCAGAGGCCGCCCTGTGCTGCTTACTGGCTTGCTCCCCATGGCTTTCTCATCCACTCACAATGGCCTGGGCCCTTCCACAGCAATCACGAATTAAGAAAATGCTCTACAGGCTTGCCTGCAGCCTGATCTTATGAGGCTTTTGCTCTTCTCTTCTCCACTTTAGCTTGGGTCAAGTTGACAGAAAACTAGTCAGCACAGGTGCACAGCTAACATTGCCGTTGGGCCAGTTCAAGCACCTGGTCAAAGGACCACCTCTGAGGAAATCGGGCTCACTTTATGCCATGCTAAAGAAATAGGCAGAATGGTTTGTCTTTTAATGAGATATCATACTTGTCTTTCCCAGAATCCCCACGCCTAACCCAGTACCTTACCGGACAACAGCTGTACAGGTTTGTAACTGTGTCTGCTTTTCTGAATAAAACAGAAAACCATAGCTTTCCTTTTTCTTCTTTCTATCCATTGTATAAACATGCTTTTTGAACACTTTGTGTTTCCCCGATATTTAGTATGTTTTTATTCATACTGTAAAGATACTCTCCCCACCATGCCACTGCTTGCCCACCGTTGTCGGACCTGGGCCAGCTTAAATTGCATAGCTGTGCTTCTTTTCTTCATTCCTCTCTGGGCAGCCACTGAGATGTACATCCTGCCTGCCCTAGTTGTTGTTTTGTTTTTCTTCTGAACCCTAATAAAATTTCCCTTTTGAGTAAATTCTTAAGTACTTTGTTAACAAAACTAACGATTCCCCTGAGGATTGAGTTCAACCTGATAGATTCAGTCCAGGCAGGTCCAGTCCCCTCCTCCCAGGCTGAGCCAGGTGACCCTGTATAAGCCCCAGGTTCCAAACAACCAACTCATGCACTGAGTACAGGACCCGGTCCCACTGCCTGGATGCCTCCCAAACAGATCAAGCTAATCAACTGTCTCACTTATCCAGAGGGCCTGATCCAGTTGGTGACCCCTCAGCCATTGGTTCATAGTTCATGTGTTTCCATTCATTTGGCTCTTTGTCCCTGTACTTTATCCAACCTTGGTCTCAACAGTTCTCGCTCATACAATCCCTCCTCTTTCTCGCCAATTGGACTCCTGGAGCTCCACCTGGGGCCTGGCAGTGGATCTCTGCATCCGGTTCCCTCAGTCATTGGATGGGGTTTCTAGCATGACAATTAGGGTGTTTGGCCATCCTATCACCAGAATAGGTCAGTTCGGGCTGTTTCTTGACCATTGCCAGTAGTCTACTGTGGGAGTATCTTTGTGGATTTCTGTGGGCCTCTCTAGCACTTTGCTTCTTCCTATTCTCATGTGGTCTTCATTTATCATGATCTTTTATTCCTTGTTCTCCCTCTCTGTTCTTGATCCAAATGGGGGGTGGGCTGGAGGGAAGGTGGGGGGCGGGAGGGGGGAGAATAAGGGAATCTGTGGCTGATATGTAAAATTAAATTAAATTATAAAATAAAATTTAAAAAAAGCCAAGGACCTCATGAGGAGACTCTAATTTTCCCTGTGTCATCTGACAACCATGAAGGGACAGTAAAATTCCTTTAATGATAATTACTTCACAAATATTTGTTGACTAGACACTAGGGCCATTGGACAGTAGACAAATGATAGGCTCGAAGTATAATGAAGACACAGAAATTCTACCAGGATGAAAATGTCATTGTCTGTTACTACGAGTGTCACAAATGACATCTCACCCAGAGGTTCAAAGACACAGCGAGATACAGGGAAACAAATACAGATACTGTAACTTCGAAGGTCCGGGAATTATGGGTTAACTCTGGAATTGTCTTTAGGTCTCTTTTTTAATCCATTATGTTTTCTCACTTTTCTTTTTTCTTTTTCATATTTTTATTAAGAAAATTTTTTTCTTTATTAAGAATTTTGTATTCATTTTACATACCAACCACAGATTCCCCTCTCAGCCCTCCTTCCATTCCCCTCATGCATGGCCCCCCAACCCACCCCATATCCCCTCCTCTGAAAAGGTAAAGCCTCCCATGGGGAGTAAGCAAAACCTGGTACATTCAGTTGAGGCAGGTTTAAGGCCCTCCCCACTGCATCAAGGCTGTGCAAGGTGTCCCTCTATAGGTACCGGGCTCCAAAAAGCCTGCTCATGCACCAGGGATAGATCCTGATCCCACTGCCAAGGGCTCCTTAAACAGACCAACCTACTCAATTGTCTCACTTATGCAGAGGGCCTAGTCTGGTTCCATGGAGGCTCCACAGCTGTTAGTCTAAAGTTCTTGAGTTTCCACTAGCTTGGTTCAGTTGTCTCTGTAGATTTCCTCATCATGATCTTAATGCCCCTAGCTCATAGAATCCCTCTTCCCTCTCTTTGACTAAACTTCTGAAGCTTGGCCTAGATTTTCTTTTTCATTTTTTTCCCTCAATTTTTTTTATGTGCATTGGTGTTTTGCCACAGAACTGGAGTTACAGACAGTTGTGAGCTGCCATGTGGGTGCTGGAAATTGAACCCGGGTCCTCTCAAAGAGCATTCAGTACTCTTAACCATTGAGCCATCTCTCCAGCCCTCTGGATTTTCTTAATGATTCATACTGGTTGTCAGAACAAACTCCGTCATTTGAAGTTCTGTTCCTCATGTGATCATCTGTGTTTGACAATATTATACTTCTCTCTTGTTGGTATCTTGAAACATAAAAATACTTTTTGGTGATCCAGGTTCTTTGGTTGGAAGCTTCAGAACTATATAATGTCAAAATGGAAAGGAACCAAGAGGTTTAACATTTCTCCTGTCAGCCAGACCATATATAAAATGTTAACAAGAGGATGAGCTAGCCTGTTTGCTTCCAAGACACTTTATCTCTACATTTTAGCCGAGCTTGGGGAAGAGCAGAGAGGACCTAACATTTGTGTGTGGGTGTATCCATTGCTTTTCTTTAGTGCTCTTCCTGCCTACTTCTTTCCTCTTCAGTTAAGGCCTTTAGAAACCATGCCTTGTGATTTAGTATTCCTCTAGAACGTTGTTTGCACTTAACAATACCCATTGCCAAACAACATGCTAAATGTTTTGCATCTATTATTTCAAATCCTTATAACAACTCTTTTTTCTTTTTATTAAGAGATTTTCTATTCGTTTTACATATCAACCATGGATTCACCTGTCCTTCCTCCTCCCACCCCCAGCCTTCCCCCTGCCAACCCACCCCCCCATTCCTACCTCCTCCAAGGCAAGGTCTCCCCTGGGGAGTCAGCAGAGCCTGGTACATTCAGCTGAGGGAGGTCCAAGCCCCTCCTCCCTGCACCAAGGCTGAGCAAAGTGTCTAAGCATAGGTACTAGGTTCCAAAAAGCTTGCTAATGCACTAAGAACAGGTACCGGTCCTACTGCCTGGGGGACCCCTAAACAGTTCAAGCTAAAAACTGTCTCACTTATCCAGAGGGCCTAATCCAGTTCCAGGGGGTTCCTCAGCTATTGGTTCACAGTTCATGTGTTTCCACTAGTTTGGCTAGTTGTCTCTGTACTTTTTCCAATCATGGTCTCAATAGCTCTTGCTCATATGATCCCTCCTCTCTCTCTCGATTGGACTCCTGGAGCTCCACCTGGGACCTGTCTGTGGATCTCTGTATCTGCTTCCATCAGTCACTGGATAAGGGTTCTGTCATGACAGTTAGGGTGTTCAGCCCTCTGATCACCAGAGTAGGTCAGCTCAGGAACCCTCTTGACCATTGCCAGTAGTCTATAGTGGAGGTATTTTTGTAGATGCCTGGGGACCTCTCTAGCACTCTGATTTTTCCTGTTCCCATGGTGTCTTCATTTATCATGGTATCTCTTTCCTTGTCCTCCCACTCTGTTCCTGATCCAGCTAAGACCTCCCGCTCCTCTAAGCATTCTTTTCCCCGACCCTTGCCCTCCATTACCCCTCTCACCCCCAGTTTGCTCATGTAGATCTCATCCATTTATCTGTCGCTGGGTGATCCTTGTGTCTTTCCTAGGGTCCCCTTTACTAGCTAGCCTCCCTGGAGCTGTAACTTGCAGCTCTCTTGCAGGTCTCTATTTTTTTAATCCATTAGGTTTTCTCACTTTTTTTTTCATTTTTTTATTAAGAAAAATTTTTCATTCATTTTACACACCAATCAAAGATCCCCCTCTTCCTTCCTCCCAACCCACCCCCCACTCCCACCCACAAGAAGGGAAGGCCTCCCATGGGGAGGCACATTCAGCAGAGGCAAGTCCAAGCCCTTCCCCTTGCCTCAAGGCTGCATGAGTTGTCTGTCCCATCATAGGTAGTGGGCTCCACAAAGCCCACTCATGCACCAGAGATGGATTCTGATCCTACCACCAGGGGGGCCCCCCAAGCAGATCAAGCTACACAACTGTCTCGCCATGCAGAGGACTTAGTCCAGTCCCATGTAGGCTCCACAGCCATTGATCCAACTTTCATGAGTTCCCTCTAGTTTGATTTGGTCATCCCTGCATGTTTCCCCATCATGATTCTGATGCACTTGCTCATAGAATCCCTTTTCTCTCTCTTTGACTGGACTCCTGGAGCTCTGTCTAGTGACTGGTTGTGGATCTCTGCATCTGTTTCCATCAGACATTGGAGAAAAGTTCTGTGATGACAGTTAGGGTATTCACTGGTCTGATCTCTGGGGCAAGCCAGTTCAGTTCAGGCACCCTCTCCATTATTGCTAGTAGCCCAGGCTGGAGTCATCCTTCGGGATTCCTGGCAACTTCCCTAGCACTGGGTTTCTCTCTATCACCATGATGTCTCTCTCTATCATGGTATCTCTTTCATTGCATTCCCCCTCCTTCACTTTTCAAAAAGTATCTGTACTATAAGACTTCTCTGCAGTTTGAGTTACAATTTAGAAATTTCAGTTCCTGATAGTAAAGACACCAACGTGATGAAGGATAAGTGAATGGTGGTGAACAAGAAATGATCCAATTGGCAGCCTTCCACAGTCTACAGCCACACCACTTTGAATGCACCAGATCTCGTCAAATACAAAAGGCACACACATCTGTGCATAACTGAAGGAATTTTTCATGTTGAGACAAAGATACATTTCAATACTTAGCTGTTGTATATTAAGAATATATTATTTCCTTCCACCATACTCACAGCTTTCTCCTGTGGCCCCTACATTTTACCCAGGGAATCCCCAGAATACTAGTGGTCAAAAATCTGAACTTTCATCTTGTGTGGCAATTCTTGACAGCTGAAGCTGACACGTGGTGGAATCATAGGAAAATGTGACACTAAATGCTCAGCAGGCAAAATTGTCATCTCTGCCTCACTCTTGTGAACACAGATTTGTAATGTGCTAATGTACTGAGGTCTTCAAGATGCGACAACTGAACACCACAGACTATCCTGCTTTAGCAGCAGAAGCTTTTCTTCTAGTGCTGGAGGCCAGAAGACAATGAACAGGAAGACAGCATGGTTGGGCCTCAGGAAGGGTTCTTCCTATTTTGGAGACAGAACAGCCTTAGAGAGTGGAGAGAAAGAATCTCTCTTTTTAGGAGAGCATTAATTTCATCAGAGGGGGCTTCACAAACATGTCTTAATTACCCCTGCCAAAACAAACCAACTCTTACCTATAAAACTCATCATACCACAGCTTTCGGTGACAACATAAGCATTTCAGGGATGGGAGATAATCAGTGCTTATAGAGCAATGGTTCTCAACCTTTCCGATGCCGTGAACCTTTAGAACAGTTCCTCATGCTGTGATGACCCACAACCACAAAATTATTTTCATTGCTACTTCATAACTGTAATTTTGCTACTAGTATTAATCATAATACAAATATTTGTATTTTTCAATGTCTTATGCGACCCCTGTGAAAAGGTCATTTGACCCCAATAGGGGTCACAAAGCACAGGTTGACAACTGCTGCTATAGAGGCTTCTAAAATCAAAGCAGAGTATCATAGCCCTCACCTTATCTACTAATGGTCATTGACCTTTGGATTAAACACAAAAATTGAGTTTCTTTTTTTTATCTGACAATTGCCATAACAAAAGTGGACTCCTCTACTCCACCAGGTTGCTCCATTACTGTGTCTTGAAATATGCTTCACAGTTTCCTAATTTTTTTTAACTAGAAATTGGGAAACATCATTAAAGAAAAACACTCTTGCAGCAGGAAAAAAGGAAAGAAGCTGAGTAGATAAACCAAGCCATAAAAACATTCATATTAACAAACAACCAGTGTTCTAAAGGTACCTGCTTATACACTGATGATATCTTCCATCTCCTTGCTAATGATTACAGTTTTGATATTGCTAGGAGACAGTACTCTGATAAAGCATAAAAACCACATTAGTTCTCATGTTCTTTCTGCTTTCAGCTAATCTTATTCTTTGTTGGCTTCCTGAAGACATTAAGACACAATGAATGTTTTCTTTGGCTGGGAATTGATCAGTATGCTAAGTTCTTCAATTACTTAGCACATTGCTGTAAACACTCTGCAAAAACACTTGCTTTCAATGTTTGCTTCTCATTTGTTTACTATTACTCTGTAGATGTAGGGCAATGCCTCATTAGAAAAATGCTCTACTTCAATATTGGACTGATAAAATAAGGCCCAAGTCAAGTCTAAACATACATATAACTTATTTTACACATATGTGTATATAGTAATTATTTGTGGAATAAAGGTGATTCTCATATAGAAATATCTACCTTTAGGTAAATGTACAGTTAAAGCCTGATTGCATGCACTAAGATAAACATAGGTGGATGGTCTTGTTATCTACTATCAAATAAGTAAATAGTACACAATTCAGTGACTGTAAACTATACATTTAATTTCTCGTCAGTCAGTTAGGAATGTGGGCAAAGCTTAGTTGAGTCCTCTGCTATAGTATATCTTGCAAGGTATAGTTTTGAGGTATCAAGCAGAGTTGGGGGTCACATATGGGGCTAAATTAGGATAGGATCCACTTTCAAGTTCAGGTGGATTTTGGCAGGATCTAGTTTCTCACAGGGTGTTAGTTTCCTTAACCTGTATGTGCCTCTGCATATGGCAGGATACTTCATCATCTAGCAGGAGGAAGTCTGCTAGCAAGGCCAGACATTATGGTCTTCTGTATTTTAACCACTATAGTGACATCTCACGAACCTAGACATGTGCTGATGTTTAGGACCAGCCCATACTGAGGGGAAGATGTTACACACAATGTGATACCAGAATGTGGGAACTATTAGGAGATATCTTTGAGTCTTTATGCCATAATAGACATAAATATTATTTTTTAACAATCCTTTGGGAAATGTGACTTATATACTTATATAAAGGGAAATCTAGCACAAAATATTCATTTAAGTAGCCATACAGTGTTTGCTTTATATGTTTAAATAATTTTCTATGGAATGTTTTTCTAAAACTCTATAATCCTCATTAGCTTCTCAATTGCAAACTAAGTAAGTGATGATTGGTTACAACTTCAGGTAACTGGGTTAATATTATTTTAACTCACTTAGTATACACATGAAGTACAGAGGATGGATCCCAACAGCATTGAAATAATGTAAACTTCTAAATTTAGTCTCCTAGACAGTTCCACAGGATCCATACAAATAAGCCCCAAAAGACTGAGGTTGGGCAACTCCATAATGGTAGCATAAATGTTGTGAAAATCTTAGAAAAAATAAGGAGAAATTGGCTTACTTCTTTTGGAAAAATTTCAATGTACTGAGCTGTGTCTCTTCAAAATGCATGTGTTGAATTACTGTCTACCCGTGTGGTAGTAACTAGGGATGAAGCCAATGGAGTCAAAGGCTCAGATGAAGTTATGTGGGTAGAACCATTATGGTGGGAATACTGCCCATCTACAGTGAAACCAGAGCACAGAGAAACCCTCCCTTTTTCTGGACTCAAAGAGAAAAGAGATCATGTGAGTACACAGCAAGGCGGGGGCTTCCCACAAGGCCAGAGAAACAGCCTTAGCATGAAACCCACATGACCAACATCTTGGCCTTTATTTTCCTAGACTTTCTGTTGTTCAAGTCATCTATCTATTATATCTTTTTATAGACAGTGGATAAGAATATTGAGATAAGGAATACTAGTATTGCTTCAAAAATTTTAGGCTAATGCAACACAGAATGAAGATAGTCTCATGAGGAAAGTGGTTCACCTGATAAAATCAGAGAGTAAGAAGGTCTCATTTACCTATCGCCAGATATACAAGAGTGTGCTGATACTTTATTTGTGCACTCCAATAAAACTTATATGGGGATCAGAGGAAAAATCCAGCCACTATATTAATCATAGAAGTCAGGCAGTGGTAGCACACGCCTTTAATCCTAGCATTCTGGAGGCAGAGTCCATCCAGATCTCTGTGAGTTCAAGGCCACACTGGGAACGGAGACAGACATGGTGGGACAAGCCTTAATCCCAGCACTAGTTAACCATATAGGTCTGGAGGTCTGTACAGACAGACAGGAAGTGATAGAGCTGGGTGGAGAGAGGAAGTAAAATGGCAGAGCACAGAAAGATATATAGGCATGAGTATACAGGAAGTAGCTCACTCTGGAGGCTGAAAAGTTGGTAAGGTGAGATTGGCTGTGGCTTTTCCTATTCCTCTGATCTCTCAAGTTTCAACCCAATATCTGGCTTCTGGATTTTTATTAATAAGACTGTTTAGCAATTCTTCTTACACAAGAGTCAGAGTATAAACTTAATACTAACATCATAAATCACAAATCATAACATCATAACATGTTCCTTTAAATAAATGCTCCTTCACATTTCCACTGAGTCTAGACTATATTAGGTGTCAGCAAATAATTTGATCGAACAATGTATTTTAATAGTAAACAAATATTTGCTTATGAGATATGAAAAAATACATTTAGATGAGGGAATCTGACAAGTAAATAGATGAGTATCCCAAAGCCACAGTACACACTTCCATTCAGGACAAGATGGCTTCCATCCATTTATCTATTCTCCACCCACGTTTAGAACAAATATTAGTCCTAGAAATTGTGCAGGAGACAAGCAAAGATGATAAGGCAGGGCTGGCTGGCATAGGGTTCCAGCCAGAAATGATGGACAGTGGCCAGATGTCTTGTTTCCTACTATATAAAGAAGACAGTCATACTTGATATGTCCCAACAACCCCAAACTAGTGTGAACATCTAAGATGGTATCTCTAGGATAGGTATCCCTTCCTAGAACTGAACAGAAAACCTTATAACCCAACCAGAACTACCAAGAGTATCAACTTGTTGTCCAACCAGAAAAACAGCCAAGTGGAAATTGTAGAAATGAAAATGCAGCTAGAGCAAAAAAAAAAAAAATGTCAACTTTGTCAGGACTCAGTTGTTAAATAGAGATGACAAGGAATAGAATATGTGACATTACATACTGAGTAGCAGAATTTATCCAGTGTTAATAATATAGAAAGGCTTTTTAAAAAGTAGATAAATGACTCCAAAACAATTGCAACTATCACTGGATCCCTAAAAGGAAAGAAGAAAGAGGAACTGAGAAAGTATTAGTTGAAAACTCTTGCATCTGGTTCAAGACACAAAGTTACACACTTGTAAAAATCAGTGAACTCTAAATAATATGTACCCAGGGACAACAACAAAACATATCATAATTAAATGTGTGAAAATGAAAATAAAAAATAATCTTATAAGCAGAGAGAAACAACACGTTACACTTTGGGAAATCATAGCCAAAATATTAGATTTTTCACTTGAAATTATGAAGTCCCAATGAAACTGGCATCTTTTTTCAAGCAATAAAAGAAAAGAATTAGCTGTGGTGGTGGGACATGCCTTTCCTCTCCACACTTGAAGGTGGGGGCTGGTGGATCTCTGTAAATTTAAGGCCTACTAAGGATATACTGTGAAACTCTGTCTCAGATATATATCTGCCATTAAGTCCTACTATATATGGGGGAGAGGGTAAAAATAATTTGTTCTTAACAAACGACTCTGAGATACCATCTTACACCCATCAGAATGGCTAAGATCAAAAACACTGAAGACAGCTTATGTTGGAGAGGATGTGGAGCAATGGGAACACTCTTAGAATGCAAATTTGTATAGCCACTTTGGAAATCAATATGGTGCTTTCTTAGAAAATTGGGAATCAATCTCCCTCAAGACCCAGCTATACCATTCTTGGGCATATACCCAAGGAATGCTCAATCATACCACAAGGACACATACCCAACTATGTTCATAGCAGCATTATTTGTAATAGCCAGAACCTGGAAACAACCTAGATGCCCTTCAACTGAAGAACAGATAAATAAAATGTGGTACATATACACAATGGAGTACTACCCAGCAGAGAAAAACAATGACATCATGAGGTTTGCAGGCAAATGGATGGAACTAGAAAAAATCATCATGAGTGAGGTAACCCAGACTCAGAAATACAAACATGGTATGTACTCACTCATAAGTGGATACTAGATGTAAAGCAAAGGATAACCAGACTGCAACTCACAACTCCAGGGAGGTTACCTAGTAAAGAGGACCCTAGGAAAAACACAGGGATCATTCAGCGACAGATAAATGGATGAGATCTACATGAGTAAACTGGGAGTGGGGAGGTAATGGAGGGCAAGGGTCTGGGGAAAGAGAGCTTAGGGGAGTGGGAGGTCCCAGCTGGATCAGGAACAGTGTGGGAGAACAAAGAAAGAGCCTCTATGATAAATGAAGACCCCATGGGAATAGGAAGAAGCAGAGTGCTAGAGAGGTCCCCAGAAATCCACAAAGATACCTCCACAATAGACTACTGGTAACGGTCGAGAGAAAGCTCGAGCTGACCTACTCTGGTGATCGGATGGCCGAACACCCTAACTGTCATGATAGAACCCTCATCCAGTGACTGATGGAAGCAGTTACAGAGATCCACAGCCAAGCCCCAGGTGGAGCTCCAGGAGTCCAGTTGGCGAGAGAGAGGAGGGATTATATGAGCAAGAGATATTGAGACCGTGATTGGAAAAATCACAGGGACAAATAGCCAAACTAGTGGAAACACATGAACTGTGAACCAATAGCTGAGAAGCTCCCATGAAACTGGATCAGGCCCTCTGGATAAGTGAGACAGTTGATGAGCTTGAACTATTTAAGAGGCTCCCAGGCAGTGGGACTGGGACCTGTCCTTAGTGCATGAGCTGGCTTTTTGGAACCTAAGGCCTGTGCTGGGACATTTTGCTCAGCCTTGGTGTAGGGAGGAGGGGACTGGACCTGCCTCAACTGAATCTACCAGGCTGAACTGACTTCCCAGGGGAGACCTTGCCTTAGAGGAGGTGGGAATGGGGGGTGAAGTGGGGAGGGAAGGCAGGGGGTTGGGAGGATGGAGGACAGGGGAATCCATGGCTAGTGTGTAAAATTAAATTAAATTATAAAATAAAAATTTTAAAAATAAAAATAAATAATAAATAATAAAATAAGATAAAAATAAAAAACAAACAAAAAAGAAAACACCAAAGTCTCACTGAAGCATCTCTCACAGGGAGTTGTCCATAGAAAGGAAAACATTAAAGAATGAATATTGGATAAAAGGATGTAGCAGGCATGAAGGAAGACTGAGGAAAGGAGAAATGTACAATGCACAACAGACATCCCACAGATCATCCTCTCTATGATGACTAAGACCAACACTAAACATGTGCTATCTAAAACAATGCTCTTTAGTATGGGAAATTAATGTTCTAAAATTGAAGTTTTTATACTTCATTTGAAGTGATGAAATGTTGATATCAGCAACTTATTGTATGTCTACATTTTTAACTACTATAGTACTCAGAACTATCACTTTGCTTATTGTATTTCTATATTTTTAACTACTGTAGTACTCAGAATAATCACTTGAAAGGATATCCAATAATACACCAAAATTATCAAGACAAAAATTATAAGATAATAAGAGTGAAATATAGGAAGCAAACTTAAAACAAATAATGAAATGACTTGAGTATTAATTAAATTTTGGAAAATATTTTTCCAAGATTTTTAAGTTATACTTACTATACCACTAACTTAGCCTTTTTTAAAGGGTATAGTGAAAATGATCATTAACATAATCAATGTTGTGGATTCATCAGTACAATCAATTTAAAATTATTTCATTATCTCAAGGAGAAAACTTACACAACTTCACAATGAGTTCCCATCTTCCCACCCTCTATAACTGTCTGAAGACCTATTCTGACTATGCCTTATAAGTTAAACAATACACAACTGGCCTCTTGAACCACTGACATATATTTCTAAGGTTTATTCTGGTTGTGGAATATGTTAATATTTTATTTCTCTTCCTGACCAAATAGCATTCCATTTCGTAGACATACTATATTTCAGTTACTCATTCATCCGTGCGTGAGGAATGTTTGAGATGTTTCCTCCTTTGAGCTACAATGAACAATGTTGCTGTGGATACTTACGCCCAGGTTGTTGGACACACAATATTGAGTGGATAGTCTCTCTCCTGATATTTATCTAGGAGTGTAGTTGCTGGATCATGTGATTACTGTATGTTTAACCATTTATGGAACTGCCAGATTATTTTGCATAGCTGCTGCACCACTTTAAATTTGTAATAGTAGTCTATTGAAGTCTACATTTTTTCTCATAGTAACTTACATTTAAGTATTGTATGGGTTTGGTTTCTTTTGTTAATAATTGTTGTCACATATAACAAAAAGGAGGTCTATCTTTGCCCTGTTTTTGGTGAGATAGAGAAGTATCGACTGCCTACTCCATGTGTTCGAAGGTTTTTGTCTATGTTATTTCTGAAAAGTTGTATAGTTTTCTTCATTGTTTTTAGACATACACTCTGTTTTGAGCTCTTTCACATATGAGTGTCTGTTTACCCCAGCACAACTTGTTGAAATGACTGTGCTTTTCCCCATTGAATTTACTTAATAATTTTAGCGAGAATCAATTCATCATGATCATGAAGTTTTATTTCCCAATTCAGTTTCCTCCTTTGCTCCCTCCTATCCTGTGCATCTATCACACTATCTCACTACAATTTTGAAATTAATATGGAATTTCCAACTTTCTTCTTCATGAAGATAGGAACACAGGATTGTTACATGTGGATAGTTGGTTTGAATGGACTAGATATGCCCATTTCAAAGCAGGACTTAGAGGAGTGAGCTAAATACACACACAAGGCAACTGTTTGATACTTATAACTAATCACCTTAGATTCCATCCATAGATGGGTCAAAAGTTAATGCATGGTAAAGATGGTCCAGGAAAACATTAATAAACAAAAACGGGTGGCTATATTAATATCGCAGACAGGCATTACGGATAGTAGAGGCCAAGAGGGATATATTAATTCCCTCCTCCCTCAAAGACATAATGATCCTAATTATGTATATGGCAAACAGGAAAGTCACAAAATACATAAACAAAGCGATTTGTCTGAATGGAGAAATGAGGGTGTCATTCTAGCACCCACCCCATCCTTCTAAATAACTAAAAGGTTCACTTTACAAATAAATCAACACCCCAGACTATAGAAAGAACATGACCAACAGAATGTAATGGGCATGTGTAGGCTATTCCACTCCACATCAGAGTTCACTCACTTTTTCAATACATTTTCCTTTTTTGGAAAAATGTGAAGCATAGTGGGCAATAATAAAAAAAAAAAAAAAAAACTTGAACCAATTTCAAATAATCAACCATGTGCTCAATACTTTCCTGACCACAAAGGATCTTCAAACAGAAAGAGCAATATGTAAATGCATGAAAATTAAATGCACTCTTCTAAACAAGCCAGAGGTCAAAGCTTTAGGGGAAAATTCAAAGGCACACAGAGATTAATGAAAGAACACAGTATATCAGAATGTGAGATGGAGCCAAGGTAATACTAAGAAAGATCCAGCACTAGAAATGTGAAGAAATATCACATAAACAACATGGTTTCTAGCAAAATACGGTGACAGCAAATGGGAGGAAGGAAATTAAAAAGGCAGAAACTAATGAGAACTGAAATTGGAAAGGTATCAAGAAAAATCAATGAAACCAAAAACCGCATCTTCGAAACCAAATTGGTAAAACTGATAAACCTCTAGTAAGAGGGAATGAGGTAAACCATCATAAACAGGCACAAATAAGGGGGATCATTACATATTCTATGACAAGAAAATAGTCCTACCAACAACTTTATGCTCATCAGTTTGACATCTCAGAAGAAATGGACCAATTCCTTGAAAACTACATACCACCTTACAGCAAATATAGTCATCAAAACATTGCCAATTCTCAGAATTGTGGCATCCTAATTTTAGAAGATCATGCTACCTTATAAGCCAAAAGAGACTCTGTATTGATGGTCAAGGGTACGAACAATGATCAGAGACAGCAGGAAAGCTGTGTGGGAAGGCTTCAGAGCACTGGCAATTTCGGGTAGATGAAGTAGTCAATGAACCACATAAACCAGCATTCTCCAGAAATTGAAAATGTAAGGAAATAATATTCTACCTTCCAGGAAGGAATGCTGACCTACCAGCACCCTGATCTTAGCCCAGGAGACACACATCACATTTTAACCCACAGAACTGTAAGGGAGTCCTGTCTGATAGCACTCAGTGACAGTTCAGTACAGTAGACTAGGAACTATCAACACTTAAAGTGAAACAGACATTCTGAATAGTCTAAAATATTAAACAGATCAAATATACATTCAAAAAAGAACCTGAAAAAAGAAAGAAACCCTTAGGCCCAAAGATACTGGACTTTAACATATATTTAATGAACATCAATGTTACATAATATCACCCACAAAACAAATGACAAGATAGTTCTTAGATTTATAAGCCTAATAATACCCAGATTAAAAACAAAAACATAAAAACATGGCAAAAGAAAAAAAAACTAAAAACTTCTATTTCTCATGAACTTAGATTCAAAGTCCTCATAATATTTTTGGTTGTGAGCCTAGCCTTTAAAGGTTGAGCCATCTCCACAGCCCAATTAGGCGGTGGTGGTGCACGCCTTTAATCCCAGCCCTCGGCAGGCAGAGGCAGGCGGATCTTTGTGAGTTCGAGGCCAGCCTGGTCTACAGAGCTAGATCCAGGAAAGGCACAAGGCTACACAGAGAAACCCTATCTCGGAAAAAAAAAAAGTCCTCATAATAATTTTAGCAAATCAACTCCAACAACCTGTAAAAAGCATTAAACAGCATGACCAAATGAGACATATTCCAGATACTACAGGAAGGCTCAACATTAAAAACAACTGATTAATAAAATCCATATCAAGAAAGTAAAGAAGAAGCATATTGTCATAAAAAAGCATTTGGCAAAATACAATACCCATTCATAATGAACAGTTGCTATAAGTTCAAAATAATAGATAGAAATCACCTTAACTTGATTTTTCACAAACTTTTAAAAAAATTATTATATGTATTTGTGTGCAGAGGTAGGGACTAGTACTTGTGAGTTCAGCGCCTGAGGGGGCCAGAAGAGGGTGTCAGATTCCCCGGAACTGGAATTACAAACAATTGTTTGCCACCAGATATAGGTGTTAGGAACTGAATTCAGAACCTAGAATTCAGAAGCTAAGTTTATTTAAAATAATAGATAAATAAAATACTGTGTGTAACATCATACTTAATATAAAAATAAAACCCTGAACATTTTATTCTAGGATTACGAATAAAATATGTTTGTTCTCATCATTCCACAGAGCCTGTGTGGAAGTCTGAAGACAATTTGTAGGTATCATTTCTCTCCTTCCACCGTATAGGCCCAGAGGATTGAATTCCAGGGTCAATCTTGGCAGCAGGCACCTTTACTTCCTGGGTCATTTCAGCAGCCCACTCTCACCAGATCTTATTGAACGTTATTTCAGAATTCTTCCTCTTTATAACAAAGTAGCTATTGGGTATTTCTTTCCTCTAAATTGAAACATTCTCTACTGGAGGAGGAAGGGAAGTTCAGAAGACTCTGGATGCTGACACTTAGGAGGCAAATAAAAGGAACCTTGTCCTTAACCAGTCATCTCACTTATTATCTCAAACTGGGTCAGGGACTAAAAGGAAAAACTTAAACCTGTAAAGCTTTTTAGGGAGGAGAAGGGGAAAAAGAGAGGCAGAAATAGATGGTGGGGGAAGTCAAAAACAGAAAAAGGAGAGGTAAGAAGAAGAGAAGAGGGAGAAAGGGGAAAAGGAGAGAGGAAAGAGAGAAAAGGGAGAGGGAGGGATAAAGAAGGAAAAGAGAAGGAGGAAGAAGAAGGAATAGAGGATGGGGAGGGGCAGAAATAAAAAAGGAGGAGGGAGGGTGACAGAAATGGAGGCAGGGAGAGAAGGAGAGAGGGAGGGAAGAAGGGAGAGAGTGAGAACGAGAGATAGAGAGAAGAGAGACTGGCTTAATGGCTTAGGACAAGGCCTCTTGAGCATGGCACAATGTCTGTGTCATACAATGAATATCTTGTAAGTTTTGTCTCCACAAAATTAAAAACTTGAACTCTGTGAAATTTCATGTAAGGAAGACATAAACCAGCTACAGACTGAGAAGAAATACTGGCCAACTCATGTCTATTCAACAAGACTAACATCTTGAACACATGTAGAAGGTTCTTGGCTCAACAGTAAGAATGAGACAATGCAATCAGAGACGATGGAAAGCTATGAACAGTCATGTCACTCAAGAGGATGCTCAGGTGGCAGATAATCACGGAAGGTGTTCAATGTCATTGGCCATTAGGGAAATGCCAATTAAGGCCACAATGAGACATCACTCCTCACCTAATAGGATGGTTCAAAAACGAAAGTGGTGGCATCAAGTGCCAGCTAGAATAACAAGGATCCTAAATGCCCAGGTACTGCCAGCAGGACTATTAAATGACAGTGTCTAAAGCCTCTTTTGTAAGCTTGTTTTATTGTTTTAAAACAGACAATCAACCACCATATGACCCAATCATTGCATTTCTTGGCATTTGTCCCATTTATGCACTTCTCAAATTTTCCTGGAGAAATAAAAACTATGTTCATATAAAACAAGTACAAGAATATTGATTGAAGTTTTATTCCTAGCTAAAAATTTGAACGTGTGTATATGGGATTCAAAAGAAAATTGGATAAACAAATGATAGCAATACACACCATAGAATACTAATCATTAATTACAAAGGAAAAGGTATGCATGCATGTGCAGATTTGGATGAATCTTCAGGGCCAGGATTTAGTTACAGGGAACCAGAGGGCACAGAAGAAAGAGCTGATGTCAAAATAAAAGGTTCTCATGAGGGGCTAGAAAGATGGCTTACTGGTTAAGAGCAATTTAGATCTGGCAGAGAAGCCAGGCTTGGTTTCCAATACTCACATGGTGGCTCATAACTGTCTGTAATTCCAGTTCCAGAGGATCTTATGCCCTTTTCTGGCCTTCACAGGCGTTGGGCACATATATGGTATATATGCATGCAGTCAAAACATTCATATACATAAAATAAAAATAAATCTTGTTTCAAAAAATTCCTCTTGAAGAAGTTTTAATTTTAAGAAATTAGAAATGCCTGTATTCTTATTTTAAGAAATAAGAAACAACAAAAAAAAGAAATTAGAAATGCCTGTATTGAACCCATGCAGGTGATAAAAATTGTGTAGTATCTAATTCATGCATACAATAAAAAGCACAGAAAGCCTAACGATTTGTGTGTTATATTTAAAAAATCAAGATTCTGCTTGTAAGTTATAACTTTGCAAAACATCACCATTGAGAGAAGTAATGTACATAGTGCCTGGAATTTTTGTAAATTATTTTAGTGATATTTTTAATGAAATTATTAATGAAAACCAGTAAGCAGAAGTAGGGATATACCTCAGTGGTAGAGCACTTGCCTGGTATGTACTTCACCCCAGTATGGAACAAAGAAAACATAAACTATATTGGACAGCAAAGAAATCCAAAGAGATGCATCCATAGCTGCTTCTTTTCATTCACTCTCTAGAGTTCGGCATGAGCCTATGGGTCATAAAAAGGTTTTGCTGCTGTTGTTGTCCTTGTGTGTCTGTTGTTACCATTGTTTCTCTTACATTTTTTATTACTTGGCTTTATATGATAACTCATTATAGGAGTTTAAATGAAGAATATCCACACAGGCTTATGTACTTGAACATTTGGTCTGCAGTTGGTAGCACTGTTTGTTGCTGGAGGAAGCATGCTGCTGTGGGTGGAGTTTGAAAATTTACAACTTCACTCCATTTCCAGTTTGTCTTCTCTGCTTCTGTGGGATGAAATGTGATCAGTGATCTCCCTGCTCCAATGGCCTTATGCTGTGTCTTCCTTGCCACTAGGGACTCTCGCTCTGGAACCATAAATCAAAATAAACTTTCTTTCTTTCATAAGTCACTTCTGTTCAAAATAGTATTGTTTTATACTGACATTTCTTCCTAAACATCTATTTTATCTATGAAAACATTCAATGGTCTCTCTTTCAGCTTTACATGATACACATTATAATTTTATCTACAATCATCCCACTATATACTGCATCAGAAATTCATACTTGTCTCTATTGTGAGTAGCTGCTGTTAACTTTTCCCATGACCCCTTTTCTTCAAACTTATAATCATCAAGAGGAAAGTAAGAAATTGTACTCTGATGTAACTAAATGACTCAGAGTAGGTGATATCTTGGATAGCTTGAAGGCTAAGGAAGGGTTCGCCAAGTAGAAACTTAATACCTTCTCAGCTCCGGTAGCTAAAGTCAAAATAGAGATAAGTCACATGAATTCACATATCCTATTCTGAGTATATTTAAATGATGTCTATAGCTCTGTTTATTATTGCCTGTGGTGTTACTGAACTCATTATGGTCATAGGAGGAGATGGACAAGGAAGTTGTTCATTATGGGGCACATAGAAGCCAGAAAAAGGAAGGGAACGGGGGCAAGGTGTAACCTTCAAAGGCATTTCTCTTGGGACCTACTGCCTTCTACTAGGTTAGAGTTTCTAAACTGTATACTGTCTCCTAAAACAGCACCATCAGTTGAAGATAAGCATCTAATGCATAAACTTGTGGGGGATATTCTGTATTTAAGCTATAACAGACAATGCACAAGGAAACAAGTATATAAACCACATAACTGAAGGCCACCAGAAAACAATGTTCCTTCATCCATCTTCTTTCTCATTTCAAACCCAGGCTCCTTCTGTTCATCTACTAATTGAATCCCACACACCCCTTAAGCCTCAACTATACACTCATTCTTCCATGAGATGTTCCTTAAAGCATCTCTGTTCCCTGCCTCTAGTCTGTGGGAATTTCTGCCCTCTGTAAGACTTTATTAGACTCTTCAAGTCATGCTGAGCTCCTAAGAAGCTGTCAACAAATCAGGCTTTTGGAGAAGGAAAGAGGTGAAGTAAACAGCCTTAACTAAAGGTATAGGAGAAATGGACATTTTGCTGTGTATTTCTGTAAGGCAGTGGTTCTCAATCTGTGGGTTGCAACCCCTTTAGGGGTCAGACAACCTTTTCACAAGTGTCATATATCAAATATCTTGCATATCAGATATTTCATTACAATTCATAACAGTAGCAAAATTATAGTTATGAAGTAGCAACAAAAGTAATTTCGTGGTTGGGGTCACCATAATATGAGGAATCATATCAAAGGGTCACAGCATTAGGAATGTTGAAAACAAATGCTGTAAGGTGTCTTATCTGTACATGTGCATGGTAGGCTCATCAATAACAAAGAACATTCTACCTCATTCTCTTGAATTTCTTATTGGTACTATGAAATAAGACTTGGATCTCTAAGCATTCTGCTCAGTCACCCTTTAGTGGTTAAAATAAGTATGATCCCCATAGGCTCAACATTTGAATCCTTAGTCACCAGGGAGGGGAATTCTTTGATAGGATTAGAAGGATTAGGAGGTGTGGCTTAATTGAAAGAAGTATGCCACTGCAGGTGAGATTTGAGGTTTTCAAAAGCCCATCCAGTGTTTCTCTCTTGGCCTGTGGATCAGGAAGTAGCTCTCAACTACTTCTCCAGCGCCAGGCCTACCATGCCTGCAGCCATGCTCCCCACCATGATCGCAATGGAAAGCAAAGCTTTCTTTTGTAAGAGTTGCCTTGGTCACGATATCTCTTACAAAAGACAGTTCCTTTGTAAGAAAATCGATACCGTGTGAGGTAGCATGAGAACAAGTCAGGGCATATGAGAAAGAGGACAATCCAGCCTGTGGTAACTGCATATAACCCTGCCTATAACCTTTCTTTACTTTTTTGTGTCTATGTACATGTGTACATATATGTGCAGCTGTGGTCTAGGCATGTGTACATCTGCTGGCACATACATCTGTGCACATGTATTACAAGGCCAAAGGAGGATGTTCAGTCCCCCCTCCAATTTATTCTTTTACAGAGGTTCTCTCACTAAACCTGGGGATAGTATGCTGGCCAGCAAGTCCCAGCAGTCCTGCAGTGCCCACTCCCCACAGTACTGTTTTAGGCATGCACAATAGCTACACTCAGGTTTTTAATTCAGGTGCTAGGGATTTGAACTTGGGTCCTCGTGCTGATATAGCAATTGCTCTTACCCACTGAACCATCTCTTCAGCCCCAGTACATGGAAATTAGAAACTAATAAACAGATCATCATCAAAGACATTTCAGATGCAAGTTTCTATTACAAAATTAGCTAAATACCTATTTTAACAGAAGTTGGCAGACCACCATAACATATGTCCTTCAAACTGTCAAATGGTCTCAGGAAGGGTCCAAATAACCCATCATGCATTTCTTACATATGCTCCTTATTTTTCCTTGTCATTAAAAAGACATTTCTTTACCTCCTCTTTTCCTGTTCCTTCCTAATTAGCAAGTTATAATGCACTTTGCTTCTGTTGTTACCTGGCAGAGCTGAAATTTGGACTTCAGTTGTGTATTTTAAAACTACATCCAGAAAATTGCATGATTTCTATGAAAAGTTCTAATTCATTAACATTTGTTCAGCAAGCTCATTTTCAGATTTTTTGATACTTGCATCCTTTAAGGCAGAAACTAAAGTTACATCTAATCTGCTTCCTGGGTACAGTTCTAGCATTTAACTAGACACTTGACTTACCACTTAGGTTTTCTAAGGCCATATGAGCAGTTAGGCAGTTAGGCAATGGTGATGAAATACGCCCTTGTCAAGACCCTATGATTTAGTAAACAGGAAATTGCTTGTTTATCATCAGACTCAATAAAGACTTCCCTTACAAACAGCATGGTTTTTCTCCTTATTTTTTTTAACCACCAATGCTGAAAATAAGTTCCCACACCACTGTTAGAAGTCAGATGTGAAAAAGTCATCCCTCCAGCTTTGTTATTGTAAGAAAAGATTTACTCCCACCTTCTAAGGTCAGACCTAAAAGAAAACAAGGGAATCTTACAAGAAATTAAGAAGCCAGCCAATAGGTATTCCACACAAGGTCTAGCAGAAACTGAATCAGCCCCTGCCTCTCTTGCCCCTTGGTGTGTGTCTTGTTTTTGTTTTGATTTCAAAATCCTGCCAAGGCCTGTGTTATCTCAGCCTTGGAGAATTGTAGACATAGGCACACTGAATAGTTTAGAAAAATACAGATTAACTCAGAATTTTTTAACAAGGACAAAAATAGTGTGATTTTTTTTTCTGTACCAACTTCTTGACACTAATACTTTGACTCAGGTGAGGATGAGCTCTTAAAATGGAAAGATTTTAAACCAACTCTTCTGGGAGCCCACCTGTAAAGCTAAGACACAGGGAGCCATCTGACCACTGTCTCAAGTACAGGGGATGGTAGACTGAGGAATATGCAGAGTTAACAGGAATCTGAGTAACCCCCTCTCATTGCTTTCTTTTTTGTTTTGTTTTGTTTTGTTTTGTTTTTCGAGACAGGGTTTCTCTGTGTAGCTTTGCGCCTTTCCTGGAACTCACTCTGTAGACCAGGCTGGCCTTGAACTCACAAAGATCCGCCTGGCTCTGCCTCCTGAGTGCTAGGATTAAAGGTGTGCGCTACCATACACTGCCAAATAAAGAGCAAAGACATCATTTTTTTATGACTTTCATAAGAAAATTTAACCATCGTACTACTTTAAGGTCAGTTTATTTTTAATAGTTAATATGTATGAATTTTTTCTCTGATGTTGTGTTTACCACATATAATTCATACCACAGGATTCTGGGACTGGTGAAATAGCTCAGCCCATAAAGACACTTGCCACAAAGCCCAATTACCTATATTCAGTCCCTAGAATCCTCATTTTGGAGGAAAGAATAAAGTCCTGTGGGTTGTCTCTGACCTCTAACAGTGATGATGGTGATAATGATGATGATAAATACAAAGAAAAAGATCCAAACAACACCATTAGGATTAGACATGGCTGTACCTCAAGTCATCTCATACTCCCTACCTCTAAACAAGCTGCTCATCTTTACTTCCTCCTTCTATTCACAGACCCAACAAGCACAGCAGCTCTACAGGAATTTACATTCGGAAGCTACATGAAATTTTTTTGCAAGAACTCACCCACTTCATGTAGAAGTATGGTGTTTAGTCCCTATATTTCCTTTGTATAGAACTCTGTTTAAAAGGCACTAAGTAAGATGGAGATGCTGCTCAGAGCATTTTCCTACTATACACAAGGCTTGGCTTCCAACCCTGTATTATAAAACCCAAACCAAATTAAGTAAGTTGGGAAAGGAAATTAGACATAATCAGTTAACTATCTTTTCCACCATCTATGTTCAGGTCTTCGGTCTCTCTGGCCTAGAAGACAGACATACCTTCCTAGCTTCTCAGGTGTTCTAAACCTCCGTCCCTAAAATTCTGTCATTCAAAAAGTTGATTTGTGATGGATTTTACTGAAACTCAATTCAGATCATTTTGTGTTTCTGCTCCAAACTTTGAAAGGTGTTCGATATCCCAGGCTTTCCAGTATCCTACTGTTTCCAATCTAGTTTGCCACTGCTTCCAAGTCAGGGGATGTGACCCAGTGGTAGAACACTTAGCTAGCATGACAGAGGCCCTGAGTTTAATCCTCAGCAACATAAATAGAAAAATCTATTGCTTTTTTTCCTGCCTTTTTCCTTGTCCAGAAATTTAATTAAGTAGATAATTGGATGATTTGTTTCAAAACCTAAACTTTTAAAACCACTTAAAAAAAAAAAACTCTGCTAATATTTTCAGGATAATTGTTCCCTGGGAAGAGTTTCTGTTCTATATAGGATTCTAATTCATGAGCATACAGCAAGAATATTTGACCTGAACAGTTTCGTGACAAACACGTGCATAAGAATCACTTAAGACTATTGACAGCTAAAGAGGAGAAAGGAAGAGAAATAGGAAGATAAAATATCAGTGAAATGGGAAATGGTTCGTAGATTGGTTTCCATGGTACAGCTGTTCTACTTTCTCCTGGCAGTAATTTCACAGAAAAGGTGTGTGTTTATTGCACAGCATAATCTGGAGAACTACCATGGTGCATTCCAGGCACTTGACTGCCAGGCTTGAGGAAAGGCCTCGTGGCCTCTCTGTTTTACAAATGCAGAAATTCAAGTTTAGAGAAAGCAAATCACTTGGACAAGTCCTCAGATCAGGTACATTATTATCATCCCCAGAGACAGTGTGGCTGAAAGATCTCACGTTCCTTTCCTGGCATGTGTCACCAGTACCTCTACCAATGCATGTTATGAAGGAAGCCAAATCCAGGTACTACTCCAAAACAGTTATCCTATTTGTTGCAATTTGTTGATGTTTAATGTACTTTTGCAAAAGAGAACCTTCAAAAACTTATTTCAGATTCCCTCAGATTTTGTCTTCAAGTTCTCAAATCCTTACTCATTAGGAGGCTTTGTCCTAAGAAAGGACAGGGATACCTCCTCTTAACACTAACTTAGAAATGGATGCTCAATCAACTCACTTTCTTTTCTGCACCCATTCTCTACTAGAAAATATACTTTAATTAACTGTCTTCCTAGCCAGGGCTTGGTTTTGCTGCAAGCCTTGTCATTTGCCAGCTGGAACAGCTAAATCAATGGAGCTGAACTCAGAAACAAAAAACAACCAATCAGTCTACATTTAAAAACAATTGCATGCACACACACACACACACACACACACACACACACACACACACACAGAGAGAGAGAGAGAGAGAGAGAGAGAGAGAGAGAGAGAGAGAGATTCGTTAACTGAAAACTGTAGAAAAAAACAACAAAGCCTTCTATCCCTGTTATGTTTAGTACTACACATTGATTATCTCTTATCTGAACTGTTTTGGTTGGTAAATTGTGTCAGATTGTGGAATAGTTATACAAATATAACATGATATCTGGAAGTTAGAACCCTACATATATGTGTGTATATGTATGTATGTGTATATATGTGTGTGTGTGTGTATGTGTGTATGTATACAT
Source organism: Peromyscus eremicus (assembly GCF_949786415.1). NCBI lineage: Eukaryota > Metazoa > Chordata > Mammalia > Rodentia > Cricetidae > Peromyscus > Peromyscus eremicus. Next base: position 31,112,981 of record NC_081423.1, read on the forward strand.
ATATATGTGTATATACGTGTGTGTGTGTGTGTGTGTATGGGGTAATTTTACGCAGTATGTTTTGGCTATTTTGTTCATGAAATAAATTTTCCATGCAAAATTGAAGGGGATTGGAAGCCCCCTTCTATTTTTTTTTTAGTTTTGCACACCTGCATTTTGTTATTAACCCATCAGGTGGAATTTTCCACTTGTGGTAAAATGTAGATACTCAGAAAGTTTTGTTTGAAGCATTTTGGATTTTTAGAATATAGAGTAGGCAAAGTGCACATTCATCTAATCTTTTTGGTCTATGTATATCCAATCATTTAAAAGCAACTTTGCTCATGAAACTTTTCAAATATACCCTAGTCAGCCTAGGGTAAGGAACTCTAATGAGTCCATCACTCAGCACAATTAATTCATGGCCAATCGTTTCTCATCCACAGTCTTCTAGTTTCCTCCTTCTTCTAGGGTGTTTGAAGCTATCCCAGATAGCATCTTATTTCAATAGTGGTTATCAATCCCATTTATCCTTATTAAAATGAGCTAGCCATTGATATCCCAATACCATTATTCCATCTCCAAACCTAATAGTTAAGAGTTGATATCACAAAGTATCTGTATTTCACATCTATCTACATCTCCATCACTTCATAAGTATTTAGGAGACATGTTTAAATCACTGAGGTTTCAATGCAATGCCACTGCAGAGCATGCCTCAAAGATCCTCAAAATGTGCTTGATAAACAGCTGAATCAGCTTCACCTGGTAGCTGATCAGAACAGCAAAGTACCATTCTCCCTCTCCCAAGAACAACTAAAGTAGGCTAGCCGTTGAACAAGATCCCAGGTGATTCCTGCAATATTAATTATGAGTAATGGCTGACTAGTTTAAATTTACTTCCAAAGTGCAATTTCCAAATGCCTCTTGCCTCAGCTTCTTTCTTAAATATTTTTAGATGAAACTAGATTGTATGTGTTCTGGGAGCATCCCACAGTGTACATATTATTAATAAGGGATTACTTTCCATGCTCTTCTATCATCTGTATTTAACATAGCTGCAGTTTTAGGAGAGTCCCTTTCAATTTTAGGGACTGTGAATAAATTGGAAGTTGTGGTGTGCTCTACTGTGAAGAAGCACATACAAGCCAAGTAACTCATTTTTGATGTTGGCAACGTGAAGAATCCTTGTGGATGGATGATTTCATTTCACACTGCAGATTGTTCCTTCCTCTTTGATTGCTTGAGTATTTCCAGCAAGTGTATCTTTGCCGTATCAACTACTTGATTCCTCTGAGTTATGTATCTACAAAGAAGGCAAGATGGATATTTTACTTTATCCTTTTATTTATTCGCTTTCTTTTCTATTTTTATTTATTACTTTTCAAAAAAAATCTTAGTTTTAGCCATGCCTTATGTAATCATTGATTTTTTTTTCAAACCATCCTCTTTTCTTGTGAGTGTATGTGTGTCTTTGTGAGTGCATGGAGCATTATTATAGATGCTTAAAGAGGGCAAAGAGTGTGTCACATCCCTTGCAGCTGGATTTATAGATGATTGTAAGTCACCTGACAAGGATGCTGGGAACTAAATTTAGACCCCCTGGAAGAGCAAGAAGTTCTCTCAGCCCCTGGGCTATCTCTTCAGCCCCTTACAATTCTTATGAACACACAAATTTAAAGTATCTGATGTTTTGCAATATTGTGGCTATTCCAATTAACATGCTAACACTTTCCTATCCCCATCTAGCAGGAACCTTGATAAGCTAGTTCCTGTTCCTTCACGATGTATTCTCAGAAGCCACTGATATGTATTCTGGCCTTGCACCATACTGACTTTCCTCATTTTCTTTTTCATGCCTGCATTAGTAATGTTTGTAAGACTCAATGGTAGTCTCTGTACTTTCATTCTTTTCGTGGATCAGATCTAGAACTTTATTTATTGATAAAGTCGTTATCATTTCAAACTGATTATAAAATTCAAACTCTATGATTTTACTTAAGCCCATCTATCTAAAATGCATTTTTATTCCTCTTCTGCAAAATATCTGCATCTCAATGAAACAAACAGAGTCCCTCATTAGTCCCTCTTGCCAGATTTCTAAGGAGCTCCCGTGGCTCAAAGGATTAGAGTTTTAAGTTATTTTCAAGTATTTGATACTACTGCTGGATAATCTGTTGTTTGCATAATATCATAGTTCTCTCTCTATGTCTCTCTTTCTGTCTCTCTCTCTGTCTCTTTCTCTCTCCTCTCTCTCTCTCTCTCTTTCTCTTTCTATTGTATGTGCACTTGCATGTGAATGGGCATACTTGCATGTGTATGGGTACAATTTACATGTGTGCGGGGGCACATGTTTGTCCAAGAAGTCTTCCTAGACTGCATATTACCTTATTTTGAGTCGGGGTCTCTCAGTTGAACCCAGAGCAGGCAGACACAACCAGTATAGCTAGGCAGCTTGTTCTATGAATCCCCCATCCCCTTCAGAACACTGGAATTAAAACGCATACCTGGCATTTATGTGGGTTGTGAGTATCTCTAGTACTCACCCCTGTGCATCAGGCACTTTAACCACTTAGAAAGTTATCTTTGGAAAGAGTTAGAAAAGGTGGCTTTTCTATAGGGTGGTAGGCAATGCATATATTCATGAAACTGTATTGTAATGTAGTATAACCTTTTGTATATTAAACTACAGACATTTTTCTATATCATTAAATATCCTATAGTTTTATTTTTGATGGCTAGAGGAGAGCTGATTTAATCACTTACTGCGGGGCATCCAAGCTATTTTCCCTGGATCACAATTTTGAATGCTTTAATGACCCTGTGTAGACATACCATTTGCACAGACCGGTCCAAACTTATTTAGTAATAGCCTAATTTACACTCCAGCTTTATAAAATTGCTTTCACAGTCTCTTACACTAAGTGAGTGCCAGTTGTCGCATTTGATGGACACCATAATAGAAGGAGTCAAAGCTACCTTCCAAAAGAGCCCAACTGTTACCAATGGAGTGAAGCCTTCAGGGAGATAATCATTGACTTTGAATCTTGAGACTAAGCCATAATGTCCTCCTTGTAAAATGAAAGGGGTATAGGAGGTGATTTTGACATTTTTTTCCCCCAGCTTTAAGAGAGAATAAAATTCAAGTGAATTTTGTATGCCTTAGGGCACACTAAGTTCCCAGAAGTCAATGTTATTCTACTTATTTATTCTGGTTTTATTCCACTAAGCATGAGATAGCATAGTTTCCTTATGGCTGATTTTACTACCTACCTAGTGAATTAAAGTCTCAGAAACCCCCCGCCCCCACAGCTGTTGAACTACAATGTTGAACTACTCTGAGTATGGAAAGAGATTCATGTCCAATTTAAGTCTTACCAGTATTTACTGACTTCCTATGCTTACAAGGCATTGTGTTACCTCAGATCTAAGTTTTCAGATGAATTAGTTTTTTTTTTTTTAGAAGAGTATGTTTCCATTAAATAGATAGTCTAAAAATTGTCTCCTGAAATATCGTTTCTTAGGTATGCAAAAGAGATGCAAATGCAGGTCACTGTAACTGGGCAAACACAGTGACAGTCCACAGATACATACCAGGGATTCTCTGTCAACTTGTCTTCAAGAAGAGATTCTCCGTCAACACAATTTCTAGTTACGTTCTTATTCTATGTGGATTGACCCCCATCATTAACTGGAAGAGGAGACCCAGTAACAAACCAGGGGCTTTTAAAAGACATTTCTAGTTTGCCCACTTAGAAGAAACTAAGAAGTTTAGATGTTTACACTTAGAAGTGACATACACAGATGTTAATCACAGTCATGCCTGAATGTCTGGCCACTGTTATATTGTCATACAATCTAACAAAAATGTCTTTATTTTAAGCACATATGTATGTAATGACTATACATGCTTGCAAAACCCAAAACAACTAGTATAAAACAGCAAGAAAGTAGGAAAAGGGTGATGATGAGCCGACTGTTGAGGACAAGAGGACTACATCCTACATAAAAGTAGCAAGAAAGTTAGGGGATGGTGGTTACAAAGCAGAGGTGTGGTAGCAGGTATGTGGGGGATGTGAGGTGGTATGAGAGTCAAAGTTACATTTTAGATTTTAAGTACTATGCCTAAGAGATCCATGAAATGAAAATGCCTCTGATCTGCAAGCCCCTTGCCCAAGGACAGATACTTTCCTGAAATGATGGAGGCCATTGTTTATGAGAGATAACAAGCCATGTGTTTTCACTCCCCTAAACAACAAAGAAAGAAAGAAAGAAAGAAAGAAAGAAAGAAAGAAAGAAAGAAAGAAAGAAAGAAAGAAAGAAAGAAAGAAGTATAAAAACAGAAGTCCATCCTAGCTTAATCTTTCTATGGGAAGAAAACCGATAGATGGGTTTGGCAAACTGTTACAGCTATAAGCAAAGAATTGGAAAAAGGTTTTCCTCATCTATCACCTGAAGGCAAACATCCTTTATTCATAGAAGTCTTGTTTTAAATTAGTATTATCTTTCCTTGTATAAAACAGGGGAATAGTTAAGGGAGTCTTAAAATAGGTTCATTTTGAAGCATATTTATTAAAACAAGTCTATGCAGAAAGTGGGGCACTTTGGTCAGTTTCCATTTTAAACAAAAGTTAAGGCAAGAAAAATAAAGCCCATTTCATCATTTTTGAGTCTATTCTAAGAAGAGTTCAGTGTCCCCTTTTCTATATCTTTAACATACTACAAAACTTATATGTACTATAAATTAGAATGATTCAAGAATTAATGGCCTGACAAAAATATTCCTTGTAAATTAGAAAATCTAGAAGAAATGGAATAATGAATACAGATAAGATAGATAAGAATATGATAAAGGCTGAAGACATGACTCAGTGGTTAAGAGTATACAGTATTCTTGCAGAAGACCCAAGCTTGGTTCCTAGAACCCATACCAGGAAGTTTATAATTAACTGCAACTCTAGTTCCAAGGTGTATGATTCCCTCTTCTGGCTTCCACATATATATGCATGCATGTGTACATACCTACACATAGACATGGACACGTACTTAAAATAAAATAAACCTTAAAAAATATATTGAAAAATGTGTTTTGAAATTAGAACAGTGTTTAGTGGCATATGCACAAAAGTCCTGAAAAACAAAGAGAAGGGTTTAATATAACCAAAAACAGAGTTCATGGTAATGTATTAATCTAGAATGTGAATATGTTGGTAGTTTGTGTTACACTTACATTTTTTTTTTTAGAGAATACTAAGTCATATCAAATTATAATCCTGAATGTTTCAAAATCTCCAGAATTTCTATAACCTCCGGATGTACTTTCTATAACATCCTTGGTGACTGTACCCAAATACTTGACAGAGATCTGACATTTAGTGAGGTCTAACCAAAGACCTGATATTCCAATTAGCCCACCATGCCAGATCATGAAAGCCAGCTCCCACGGACGGGAGGAAATACAGTTAACACCTACACAGGAAGCCATCTTGGGCAAGCACGCTTGCTAGCCCCGCTTGGGTCTTGGCAAATACCTTTTGCAAAAATAACTTGTTTGCGCAGCTACTTTTGCTTTGTTCCCGTGCATGACACTGAGTTATTTTTGTTCCTAAAATCCTTACCCAAGAGTTTCTGTTCTTTTTCAATCAATTGTCTCCATTTTTAAAGCATGGTTTTCACTTTTTCTCTGACAATTCCATACATGTCTTTGGATCATCTTTGTCCTCCATTACCTTCTTTCTTCCTCCCATTCCCACTCATTCTCTTCTTACCCTCCAACAAGTTCTCTCCTGCTTTGTGTGTATGTGTGTCTGTGCCTGTGCTTGTGCGTGTGCGTGTGTGTGTGTGTGTGTGTGTGTGTGTCTGTCTGTCTGTCTGTCTGTCTGTCTGTGTATATGTCGGTGTGACCCAAAATGTACAATGAAGGTTACCTGTATATGTGTAGAATTACTAACTGGAGCATGGTTGGACCACTGAAGTAAATGACTCCTCCCTCAGCAACCATTAGCTAATTCAGGGAGAAAAATCTATAGTTTGCTTTTTCTTAAAGACCCTGGTCTAATTCTAATTTCACCAAAAGGCCCCATGTGACTTTACAACAAATATCCCCTCCTTGTGAAAACACAATACTGCTTCTTCCATTTCTTAAACACTTACATGCCTCAGGCCTCAGTTCTTTAAACAAGTATGACTCCCCTCTAGTTCACTGACAATGCCTGTGGGGTCAAGTTCTTCTGCACATCTGTGGTCCCCTCTAGAGTCATCCTGGAGAACAGTGGTAAATATTTGTTGACGAACTATGATACAAAAGTGCCAGAGAAATGTTAACATTTGTTCAAATAGAGACCGATTTTTGGTCTCTAAAAATAGTACTGATCCTTTTCTAAAGAGCCTGGGGGTTTGAGCTATTTTCTAATGGGCTCTGTAAAGGCCAGGGGCTGGTTTGTCAATTGACAATACAAAGGAGAAATCTAGGCTGCTCCAGTTGGCTGGAACTTATGAATGAGACTTGGAAGATTCCGCAGTCTCGCACCAGGTGAAAAGAAATGAGCTCTTTCCAAGCCACAAAACCTCTCTCTCTGCTGAGCTAGTGTCTTAAAAGCAAGAGGCAGCCAGGCTAAAAGTTACGTCTGTGCCCCCACTTTTCCAGTGCTGAGCCAGGGAAAAGAAGAGAGCAGAGAGGTGAGAGTGTGCCAACCCCCTGAGAGATGAAGCATTCGCTGTGGGAGATGCATGAGGGTTGCTGACACTTAATTGAGGAATTGCCCAATTTTCCATCTGGTTGAGGGGGAAAAAATCAAGGTGAAACAGTTGGGCTTTGATATGTGCCACTGAGCAGCAGGCAGGTGCCATCCAATTCCATTTTCTTAAGGCAATGGATCTTAGCAACAAGATGGCTTGGTGCCATGGTCTGAGGATGCAATTAGAAACGCAGGAAGGTTCATGTCTTGACTCCTGTTCTTCCCAAAAGACATTAAGAGTGCTTTAACTTTTGACCTACTCTACTGAGCATCAAAAACTCACCACAGTGAAGAACGTGCTGAAGTTATACACATTCATGTTAATTGCCTGCATCTGCCCTTCGTTACTGGATTTCCTTGGGCAACTGAGTACATTCTCTGATCCTCAGTTTCGTCAGCTACAAAAAGTTCCATAAGAGTTCTTTCCATGAAAATACCATGCTGAGGAGCTGGAGGGGTGGCTCAGTGGTTAAGAAAACTGGCTGATCTTCCAGAAGAGCTAGGTTTGTTTCACCTACATGGTGATTCACAACTGCCTATAACTCTAGCTCCGTGGGATCCAATGCCCTCTTCTGGCCTCCACAGGCACTGCACATACGTGGTACACAAGTATACACTGGGACACACAAACAGACACATGAATAAATATATCTTTTTAAATATGCAATGCTTATTGGATAAGGAGTGCAGTACTTTTTTTTTTTTGTAGTTGAAGGATATTTATTTAGCATTTATTGAACACAAATTTTATGCTTTGTGCTATGAATACATAAATGAATAAGCCAGTCCCTTGGACCTTTAGGAGTTCAAAATCTTCATTTATAAATAAAGTATAAACATTCCAAAATATACTTTTTTTTTTTTTTTTTTTAATTTTATTTATTTTTTTTTTTGATTTCCCCCCTCCAGCCCCCCTCACCTTCCCCCCAGCCCGCCCCCCATTCCAATCTCCTCCAGGGCAAAGCCTTCCCCACAGACTGAGATCAACCTGGTGGACTCAGTCCAGGTAGGTCCAGTCCCCTCCTCCCATGCTGAGCCAAGGGACCCTGCATAGGCCCCAGGTTTCAAACAGCCAACTCCTGCAATGAGCACAGGACCCGGTCCCACTGCCTGGATGCCTCCCAAACAGATCAGGCCAATCAACTGTCTCACCCACTCAGAGGGCCTGATCCAGTTGGTGACCCCTCAGCCATTGGTTCATATTTCATGTGTTTCCGTTTGTTTGGCTATTTGTCTCTGTGCTTTATCCGACCTTGGTCTCAACAATTCTCTCTCATATAAACCCTCCTCATTCTCGCTAATTGGACTCCCAGAGATCCACCTGGGGCCTAGTCATGGATCTCTGCCTCCAGGTCCATCAGTAGTTGGATGAGGTTTCTAGCACGACAATTAGGGTGTTTGGCCATCCCAACACCAGAGTAGGTCAGTTCGGATTGTCGCTCGACCATTGCCAGCAGTCTGTTGTGGGGGTATCTTTGTGGATTTCTGTGGGCCTCTCTAGCACTTTGTTTCTTCCTATTCTCATGTGGTCTTCATTTACCATGGTCTCCTATTCCTTGTTCTCCCTCTCTGTTGTTGATCCAGCTGGGATCTCCCACTCACCCAAGCTCTCTTTCCCTCGACCCTCGCCCTTCACTACCCCCACTCCTGTCCAGGCTGTTCATGTAGATCTCATTCCATTTCTCTATAAGGAACTCAAGAAATTAGACATCAAAATGCCCAACAGTCCAATTAAGAAATGGGCTATAGAACTAAACAGAGAATTCTCAACAGAGGAAACTCAAATGGCTGAAAGACATTTAAGGAATTGCTCAACATCCCTAATCATCAGGGAAATGCAAATCAAAACAACTCTGAGATACCACCTTACGCCTGTCAGAATGGCTAAGATCAAAAACACTGAAGACACCTTATGCTGGAGAGGATGTGGAGCTAGGGGAACTCTCCTCCACTGCTGGTGGGAATGCAAGCTTGTACAACCACTTTGGAAATCAATATGGCGATTTCTTAGAAAATTGGGAATCCATCTCCCCCAAGATCCAGCTATACCACTCTTGGGCATATACCCAAGGAATGCTCAACCACACCACAAGAGCACTTGTTCAGCTATGTTCATATCAGCGTTGTTTGTAATAGCCAGAACATGGAAACAACCTAGATGCCCTTCAACTGAAGAATGGATAAACAAAATGTGGTACATATACACAATGGAATACTACTCAGCAGAGAAAAACAATGACATCATGAGGTTTGCAGACAAATGGATGGATCTAGAAAAAATCATCCTGAGTGAGGTATCCCAGACTCAGAAAGACAAACATGGTATGTACTCACTCATAACAGGATACTAGATGAGGAGTGCAGTACTTTAATACCCTTAACTCACTACTTCAAAGTACGTCTGAGAATATTGCAATGAAACAGTTTCTTTTGTATGTTAACTGAAAAATGAAGTTAAAAATAGACATTCTGATCTCTTCTATCAGTAGATTGCAACTCAGATATTGGCAAGATTGAAGGTCATGGAGGGTTGACATTTCCTTCATGGTCAACAGCTTGTAAAACCAGTGACTCAAAGGGCAGAACTTTGATTACCTGTAAAAGAATGAGGTTTCTGGACCTGGGTAGAGACATGGCATTCTGAACTGGCCCACAAATCATAAGATTCCTATCTAGTTGGAGAATTTCTGGTAAAGAACAAAGATATACTTTTCCCCCTAGCTTCAGAGTTAATCCAAATGGACCTGTCAATCACGTGGGCAGGAATAAGACCTGAAGGATGCTGTCTGTTGCAGAAACTTTAAGAAGTAGCATACAGTCAGCCTTAAAATATGGGTTGTCGCAGTGACCTCATAGCCATGGGTATTCGTATAGGTTGAGGTTGCCCCACTTCACTCTGTAAGAAGTGTTCTTTTACACTATGCACTGCATGTCTCTTCTGGATTCTTTTGACAGAGATCCTTTTGGGGATCCCAGTGACCCTCTGAGATTAAAACAAGCCAGAATTTTTGAGGTGCCACTAGTCTAAGCCAAGGTTGACCTTTCAACTGATTTACAGCCTATCTTGTTCATCATGACCCTTCAACTACCCATCCCCCCCCCATTCTTTTAGTCCTCCTCCCCAACCTGTCCCTTAGGACAAAGAACAAATAGGCACAGGCTATGACTCATGCCTATGTGTGAAAAGCAAGCCCTTGCCACCCTGCCAATTACCCCCAGAACCAAAGCAACTTTGAACTTAGGGTCCACCTAGGACCTGTCTGCTGTCCTGGCACGCAGAGTAAGTCACATGGTGTGGAACTCCATGCCACCTGTTGAAAGCATTTATGAATAAAGGACTGTTTTTGTTCCGAGAATTTGAAGAGACAGACAAGGTAATCCCCCCCAGGATCCCCTTCTCCCAGGCCCTATCATGCTGCCTGTGGTATGAGGTTTTTTCTAATCTAAGGACCTCCCAGTTCAAGGCTGATGATACCCCAGTCCCCTTGGCCATGAAACCATCTCTCACAATAAAAGTCTTTCTTTGAGACAATCTCTTTTAGCTACATTCTGAAAAGTGGCATATAATTTCTAACAGTATCCAGACAGATCCGCCTCTCCCTTCATCCACATCTGATGGTAATCTCACAAACTCCAGCAGTGAGTCAATGCTGGGGAAGAGAACAGAACAAAGTGTCTGAATACAATAATTCAAAAAGACACACAGAACACTACTGTCTATGCATCAGGACAATGAAAAAAAATCCCCCAAAGCTTTACCTTCCTTACATTGAGATTCTAAATTTGATGTTGTTTTATTAATAGGCTACTATAAAAATCCGAATGGGCCTCTAGCAAGTACATTCCTAAATTAGAGGCTTACACATCACTGGAACCAGCTCCATCAGCATGGCATTAGATTCAGTAGAGGATGTTAAAAGCCCTAAAATAATTTGATGTAAGACTTAATCGTAGATGCCCCACTATAAGAGATTAAAAAATGTCATCTAAATGGAAATGAAGGCAAGCATCTGCCTCGCCTCGTGGGAGGGGCAGAAGAACCCTGAGCCCCACCCGATGGCAAATGCAGCCGTGTGTAAGGTGGCAGCTTTCACAGTCTGCGATTTTAATTCAACAAGTATCAAATGAGTTTCTATTGGTATGCAGTGCTTTCCTGGCACAGACCCTCTACTCCAAGACATAAAGCTCCAGTCATCTAGCACATTGTATGCTCAAAGCCAGTACTTTTTTTTTTTTTTAATTTTTCCTCTACTGAATGAGTACAATTAGGGGAAGACCCAGATTTTGTGGAGCTTGTAGTTCACACAATTTGAGGGGATGCTCCTTAGGAACAAGAATGCAAAACAATTAACAGAAAACAAGCAGACATCCTCCCAAGGGGCTCTCACATGGCAAGGGGCTTGAGCTACATCCTCCTCCTCTGGGGACAGCATAGCAGAGCTCTAGAAACTTCAGTACAATGATTTTCTAGGAAATGGTGTGATCAGTGCTTACACAAAGAAACTGTAAGTGATGATACACAGACAATGAGCTTGATGCTACATCACACAGTGCAGTCCTGCCACTGGCAGATAGGAGCTCATCTCGGAAGCAAAGTGACAGCCCTGTCCTGAATTTCCTGTCTAGGAACTCCACACTACATTACCATCTCCCACATATAACCCCTTCTGGGACACCTTGCTTTCTCAAATGGCCTGACAAGCCCTGACACTTATCTTCATGGTGAGCCATTTAGTAGAATTTGAAGGGATGACACTTCAACCTCTCATTTTTAGAACACTTTGGAGGATTTTCCCCCTTTTGTATAAAAATGGTGACAGGAGCCAACAAAAGCCTTTTTGCAAATGCATTGCCTGACACAACTTCTATTACTTTCTCTATCTTGATCCAAAACAGACAAAGGAGGCTATACCCTCTCTAGTGAAAGGAACAATGGAGATCTTGCAAGATGTAAATGTTGAAATGTGAATGCATGAAATATACCAGTCTAGTTCAACAAGGTTTCTAACTGTTGCCTTTCCTTAACTAACCCTGTTGATTTCTTGGCAAATTTTTCCATGGTCTAGCTATCAACATATGGTCTATTTATTTAACAGATAGCTCAAATGTCTCCCTTATGTCTGAATTCACTTAAACCTGAGGAGTCTAGCAGTATATTTATGAGCAATGGCACACAGCTCATACCATCTTACAAAAAGAAAGTTTGTCCAAGAAACGATAACCTACCTCATTCATGTGTCTGGGCTGCAGATGCTTCTGGCTTTGGATGTTTAGGGACATGGGACATGGTTATAAGGACATCAACAAAGGGTATCTCAGATGTTCTCTTAAATTGATGATCAATATGTCCATTATAACTGTAGGTATTAGTAGTATGTTGGGTGAGGCATCCAACTCACATATAGGAGTAAGTACACTGATGTTTCAGTAGAGAGGTACTGGGTATTGTGACAGCAAACCCCAATGGTTTAATTTCTTAATGGGGAGGAAGGACCATCCCTAAAGACAACCCGAGGCTTGAAGATAGAAGTGAAATGTGAGTGTACATGGAGTTTTGGCCTTTTGGTGAGGAAAGGGGCCCAAAGCAGGAGACTGCATGACTGAAGCGGGGAAGACAGGGAGGGAAGTGAAGGGAAATGGGGGGAAAGTAAGAGAAGGGAAGGTGAGAGACAGGAAGGGAAGGATATGTGGTGGAGGAGAGGTGAACGATGCTGTTCTTTAGGTCATGCTAAGGGTTGGACTTCTTATCTAATAAGCACCACTGTGTACACTTGTGAAAACTGTATTAGACAGAAGAATGAGCAGGGTAGTCTCCATGCATTGAATGGTGGACAGAGTTTGTGAAGCTCTCTCAAGCCTTCTGCAGGATCTCGGAGCAATGAGAAATGTTCTTTGTTTCTAGATTCCCTGAGCCTTACAAAGTAAACAGCAGAGGGAGGCTGTAGATAGACGGCCACTGTAGCTGTGAAGACAGAGTGGGGGACAACTTGAATGTGTGCGGCCCATGTTTTATTTTGCTTTTATAAGTTTTGAGGTGATGTTAGATACATATATAGAAAACATAAATACAGCATGAATTTTACATGTACTCATGCACCTCATCCTAAAACCTCACTCTAATTCCAACATCTTATGTAAACAAAACACATTTACAAAAAACAGAGAAAGTGGCATGGGTACAAGACTATTTACATGCAGATTTTATTTAGAGTTTTTTGTCCCACCGCTAACATCCCTTCTCCAGTCCTGAATCCAGTTTAGGAGAGCCTTTGATGTTAACTGCCAATGTTTTAGTCTTGGTTCATCAGAACAGTCCCTTCAGGTTTTCTTCTTCCGGGACAGTGACAGTGACATGTGCACTGGTAGGCAGTTTGCAGGATGTCTATCTCCCATGTGCCTGGTGCTTTCCCAAGATTACAGTGAGTAGTCGCCATTCCTGTGTTCCCTTCTTACCGACTGTGTGACCTCAGTTTCTCCACTACATGCAACATCCTAAGTGAATCCATTTCCCTGTCTCTCCCTTGACTCTCCATTCTCCTAGGGCTAAAATAACCTGCCAACTAACTCAAAGAAGCTTCTGGAATGAGAGCGACAAAAAAATCTTGTCTCTCTGGATTGTTGTAGAGATGCCCATTAACATTTGACTTACCTCAATTTTCACTTCTATTCATTGCTTCACTTCCCTGTTTCTCCCTGCACCTGAAGCCACTACATATGTCTGAGTCTACAATAACACGGGGAGTATTAACTTGTTTAGAAGACATTTCTTTTACCAGCATTATTTTTTGTCCTCGATGACCCAGGGAACCTCTTCCTCCATTGTCTCCTACATATACAGTGGCAGGAAACTCATGTGTACCAGACCTGGGAGACCTGCGTGTTTTCTAGCCTTGATGTTGTTCCTTTAAAAGATAATGACTCATTCACAATTATCATGTTTCTGGAAGGCAGGGCTGTCTTTCTGAATCTAAATTGTACCTACCATCAATGAACCTTATCTATGGATGGAAGCAGTAAAGATGGAAGACACTAGAAGCTTTCTTTGCAACACAAAGTAAGTCTCTAATCACATTTGTACAGGGAATTTTCACTTTAGGAAAACTGGATGGAAGAGCTGCCTTGGAAAAAATTAAAGAATCCAGGTCTGAGAACTGAGGAGAACTCTGAGATCTTAAATCACCTCAGCTATAAGGGAAAGGCTAAGGAAGACCTAACCAAACGCCTTAGGTCACAGTAAATACAAATGTTGAGGGGAAGTGGCTGCACATGCACTATGTAGCAAGCTTCCCTTCACTAGTTTACATACTGGGCTGGCTCCTGCTTCAGGGTCATTGCACAAGCAACGCCTTCTGCTTGGATGGCTCCCCACTTTCACTTCTGTCTCCTTTTTTAGTAAAGTGTTACTGACCTGCAGCCTAGTCCCATCTCCATGACCTGCTGCAATTTCATGTGCATTTCCTTTGCAGCATAGACTAACGTAAAGTCATGCATCTGTGCTGTGACTTGGTAACAATAAAGCACCCTAGCAAGCATGGAGCACTGCATGTGTGATGGACCACATTGCTCAATACATTTTCAGAACAAAACCTTGGGACATCAACATACAATCTTGCCCTCTCATAAATGACAGTCATCATGAGCATGAGTCCTGTGGCTGCCTCACTCTACCCTGATCACTACTCTCAGGCAAAGACTTTGGCAGGGAAAAGGCACTTGGCACATCATTTATTAACAGATGAAAAATGTGCTCTCCAGAGTCAAGCCCATCTGGCCCACATCTCAATCCTATGACTGGGAGCTCTGTAAACTGGAGAAGTTAATTTGGCTTCTTAGGTTTTAGTCTATCCTCTTTTGTGGAAGATAATGACAAGTCCCCCCCAAAATAAAGGGGGAAATAAGGAGCAGAGTGTGGTGGCCCACACTGGTAATTTGGTACTTGGGAAGCTGAGGAAGGAAAATCACAAGTTCTAGACCAGCCTGGGCTACACAGTCAAACTTTGTCTCAAGGAAACAAAATGATGATTGTGTTCATTGGCTCATGCCTTTTAGCCCATTACTTGGTTGCGGAGACAGGAGGATGAAAGTTGAAGGCCATCTTGTGCTATACAGCCGTGTATCTCAACCTACAGGTCACGACTCTTTTGAGGGTCCAATGACCCTTTCACAAGGGCCTTGTATCAGATATCCTGCATATCAGATATTTATATTACAATTCATAACAGTAGCAAAATCACAGTTATGAAGTAGCAATGAAATAATTAATGGTTTGGGGGGGAGGTCACCACAACATGAGGAACTGTATTGAAGGGTCAAAGGGTGGCAGCATTAGGAAGGTTGAGAACCACTTCTGTATAGTAAATTCAAGACCAGTATAGGCAACATGAAGCACCACCTCAGAAAAAAAAAAACCCAAAAAAACAAAAACAAACAAACAAACAAAAAAAACACAACTAAAAAACTATAAAATGTTAAGATAATTAAGTGGCATATTATGTAGGACAGAGCTTGCCCACATTTCCAAATTGTAACTTCTCTAGTCTTTTTAAATATTTATTTTTTCATTAAGGTGTGTGTGTGTGTGTGGTGTGTAAAAATGGATGCAGGTGCCTATGGAGGCCAGAAGAAGGCATCAGATACCCTGGATGTGGAATTACAGTGACTGTGAGCTGCCTGAGGTGAGTCTAGGAACTGAAATTGTGTCTTCTGCAAGAGCAGCAAGGGCAAGTTGGGTGGTGGTGGTGGCGGCGGCGATGCTGGAGCACACCTTTAATCCCAGCACTCAGGAGGCAGAGCCAGGCGGATCTTTGTGAGTTTGAGGCCAACCTGGTCTACAGAGCGAGATCCAGGAAAGACGCAAAGCTACACACAGAGAAACCCTGTCTCAAAAAAAAAAAAAAAAAAAAAAAGAGCAGCAAAGGCTCTTAACTGATGAACGGTTCTTCCAGGTCCCTCCTTATTCTTTTTAGACTGTTTCTTAGGGTTCAAATAGCTGTTCATTTCCAAAAATACAATGTCAGTATTCTAGACACTGCCTTTACATTTTACCCACCAAGACGCTATGTTGCAAGACAATTACCTTGGGTTCCTTCAATGACAGCATTTCAAGAATGAAGATGGGCTTATTTGTCTTCACAGAAACCCATGTCCAGTGAAAGATAAGAAATGTGTCATTTCAGGACCCACTTTCTTGGATGTCTGAGAGACAGATTAAATTTCTGCTCAGCCTCAGCTGCTGCAGAGCTGCGAAGTTGCTGCCCTGTTCCACTTTTCAGGCTCACAAACTCTCCTCATTCAGGGACAGTGTTAGTTACAGTCAAAGTTACATGCCTGGCAAAATCTAGTTCCAAATTAAGAGATGAATGGGACAAAAGGAAAAATTCTATTAGCATTTCAAAGCAGAGAAACAAACAGGAGGTTCCACCAAGGAAAAATTTCAGTAACAATTTAAGATGAACTTCCTTTGAAGTGCCTCAATCGCCAACCCCCACAGGACAGCATGGTCATCTAATCACATCCATTATGGATCATAATTACCGTGTACAGCTTACAACAGAAACATGTTAAAGGCAGGCTTCTAGTTTAAAGCCTGACAGTAAAGTATAGGAGGTTAGAGGATAAGCAAAAAAGAACATAAAAAAGTTGCTCACATTTACTAAGCATTTAAAACATGCCATCCTGTGGACTAGACAATTAACCTAATTTAATTTTCATTAGACCTGGTGGCATTTTCATTAAGTACTTAACCAAGTAGTTACTATGCACCACTACTATGTGCAGAGGGAGACACACACTATCCCTGCCTGCCTAAAGCGTGCACTCTAGCAAGGATATACTTACAGCCAAGAGTGGAAGGACCATCTGATGTCCACAGGACTTTCCTGATGTATGGCACTGAAAATTTCACATTGTGGAAATAAAGCTACAATCCCAGACCATGGGGGGGGGGGGTCACTGGAAAAAAAATCACACTAGGGATTATGTAACTGCATGTATAAGATGAGTCCTCCTTCATGAATGAAGACACTGAGCTTTACAAAACTGAAATACTGTCCTTAAATCTGTATGTGCCCAGGTAAGGCTCTGAAGCTCATTCTGCGCACTCCTATGACCCAGTGCCATGCAGGACTTGAAATGTCTTCTGATACTTTATCCTTCCCAACCCAATCTGGACCAGGCACTAACTGCACCAAACAGAGCAAACACGTTTGTTCGCATGCCTGCTGGAAGAATATTCATGAGAAAACAAGAAAGCAAAGCTTGGGAGCCAATCCCTGGGGCTTGCATCCTGAGTGCAACTCATTCCTGCTCAAACACCTGCAAATCCTCTGTCATCCCCATTTACCAGCAATGGGTGGCTCACAGGGAAAAAAAAAAAAAAAAGCAAGCATTTCTGTCAGGATGACTGGAGCCTTTTGTGGGAGACAAACAGTGTTTCTTCAAGTGTGAGGAGTGGGCTAGGAGACAGGGATTGTAAAAACTGGCAGGGCATATCTAAGTACTTCTAAACAGTGAATAAGAAATGCCCCTGTAGGGCATCTCTGCAGAAGGCACCAGCTCCTTTTGATTAACAAGACATCGTTTTCCCAGGTTGGAACTAAGTGAGGAAGGGATCATTGAGCACTTTGATTTGACTGGCATCTGCAATTTGAGACAACAAACCAGGGTCTCTTGACAATCGCTCTTGGGGGCATGCCTCCCCCCATACACACACCATCATGTGTCAGCTCCAATATCTGCAGTGTGGTCTTGTTTCTTGTACACAGAACCAAACCTGGTAATTCTGTATGGGAAGCACTTGCTGGTATCTGCTGAATGGATGATATGCAGGAAACAGTTTTAGTTTCTAACCTATGAATGTGGGCAAGCTTACCCTACTTCCCCAGGCTTTGGCTTTCTTGTGTTAGTCACTTTTAAAATACCCGCCAAAGGCAATTTTAAAAGAGGAAACCATTCTGCTTACAGCTGCAGAGGTTTCTCTGTGGCTGGTTAGCCCCATTTCTTTGGATCTGAGGCAAGATGGTGAGAAAATGTACTTACAGATAAAAGATTGCTCAGGAAATTTCAAAAGGATCTGGAGAGATGGTTTAGAGGTTTAGATTCTTTACTGCTCTTACAGAGGACCCCAATTCAATTGCCAACATCTATGCCAAGTGGCTCACTACTGCCTATAATTGCACCTCCAGGAAATTCAACACCCTCTTCTGGACTATGTGGGTACTGCACACACATACACAATACCGCCACCCCCCCCCCCCAACACACACACATACACACTACCACCACACACACACAATTAAAAATAAAAATGAATCTTTAGACGGGAGAGATGGCTCAGCAGTTACAAGCACTGGCTGCTCTTCTAGAGGATCCAGATTCAACTCCCAGTACCCACATGTTCACAACCATCTGTAACTCCAGTCTGAGGGGATCCCATCCTCTCTCTGGCCTCTATAGATGCCAGGCACACTGTGCACAGATATACAGACAAAGCATTCATACACTTAGAATAAAATAATAACATATTATAAAATTTAAAAATAGTTATAAAACAATATTCCCGTTACAATGTGATACACATGCTTTCACACAGTCACGTGCACACGCATGTGCACACACACATATGCAATGATAAGCTTCTTGAAGGCAACTATTATGACTCATTCATGGTTTTCATTCCCTATTAATGCCCCAACCAATTCATCCTTTCATAGACTCTAATTCTGGAAAGGACTCTGTGAATGTATCATTACTAAATCAATAGGGTTCCAAAGACTTAAGAAAAAATGTGACCAAGCACCATTTCCAGAAAGTAGTATGTTATGTCAGCACTATGTCATACCCCTTCCCCTGTGTGGAGGTGAGAGGTCAGGCCTTTTGAGTCTGATGTGGACTGGTGTGCTTAGAGAAGACTGCATGGAGGAGGAGGCATTTCTAAGTGAATAAACCTGATATATTGCTACAGAGAAAATTGAGTGTAATTGTAAAGTAAAGAAACACTCCGAGAAAACGATTGTGGAAAATGAAAAGTTATTTTAAAAATCTCTGCTCGCAGAGCCAAAGCCCTGGAGAACAAATCTGGAGTAGAAAGTGGACATTGGGCAGAAATGGGCAAAGACCCATCGCTTGTTCGTGTTAGTTCAATGATCACTGCTTCATCCTCTTTGTTTTTTCCCGTTAGTTTATTACTCCCTGGCTGGCTTCTAAATTCTGTTTCTGAAAGAAGATAATTGAGTTGGCCACCAAATGTGCCTGTAGAACCACAGACTTCGCTGTCCAAACACCAATCATCTTCCTTGTGCTAGAGGGTCCAGGAAAGAATGAGGATAACGAGCATGTCTGTCTTGGTGACACGGTAGCCCTACTTGCCAGGTAGTACAGTCTCAATAGACATATCCTTAAAGAATGGATGGATGGATGTTTTGATGAGAAGCCGGTTGCGTGTGTGTGTGTGTGTGTGTGTGTGTGTGTGTGTGTGTGTGTGTGTACCTGTGGCCCCTGTGTGTATCAATTGTCTTTCAACCCCATTTACTATAAATTCCTGACCACTAAAAAAATGTCATAAATCTATCTCACCACAGATTCCCAAACAAGCTTAAGTGCTTGCTTGAGTTGTTTGCTTTCTAGTCCCCATCCTTCTTTATGTTATTTGTTCATTAGACATGCTTTATAGTTAACTGAACACATTCTAGTCTTAATTGATATTAAATATACAAGATGATACTAAATCAGAACCTGTTCATATCCACGTTCAATGTATATGTGAAGAATAAGAAGATGCATTTTGATAGCCACTTCTTAAGTGATATTTTAAAATGATGAAGAATATCTAAAAGCTAAATAGGAATCCTATGATCATTTTTCACAGTCACCCTCAGATTTTCTTTTTACACACACTCTTACAGTACACTACAAACTATATACAGGTTGTGAGTTGTGACAACTGGTATGTACTTCTTGGTAGTAACAACACTGACAATATTTTTTTGACAAGCAACAATAGGTTTAGGATGGCATCCTAAATTTTTCTCTTCCCAGTAAAGGAAGCTTATTAAATCCTTTATCATGATTTAGGTGAAATATTAAGTCATTTTCCAAGAAAATATTCTCCATAGCTTTCTTGTATTTTATAATAAATAGTACATGCATGTTCATGGCTAGTATCAGTCCCTTCATTATATACAGAACCTTCAAATGTAATAATCTTACTATCGTTATGATCATGGCAAATATTTATTGGATGATTCCTCCACAAGGGACTGAGTTTTCAGTTCTTATTAAGGAAAAATATTTACTTCTCACATTTAATCACCATAACAAACATCGAACTAAAGATTGCACTCACTATCATTTTCCTCAGGAAGACAGTTGAGCGAGTAGAGGCCAGATCACACACCTAAAACCACACAGGGACTGGGTTTCCATTCAGCTCTCATTCAGTCGAAAACATATGTACCATCTGCTAAATCATTTTGTACTCATTTTATTTAACTTTACAAAGGTAGCCACCAGAAAGTCAGTTGATTCAAATAAATATAATGGAACAATTTTCAAGGAATACTTCCGGCTGGGTGCACATTCCACCCTGTTTTAATACTTCCATCATGGTTAGCAATAACTACCAAAACTACAAACCACATAAGGTACAGGCAACATTGAAATGAAAATGCATTGCCTTTATGAGCATTATTATCTGTCACACATCCTCCAAATCATGTAAGTTGTTGAATTCCTGGTCTATATGAGTACTAATAGGTGGGACATTTGGGAGACGGTCTGTCAAGCAGTCTCTACCTTCTACAAAGCAGCATCACATGGAGTATGCCCCTTACTTGCTTTCTCTGCTTCCTGTCACAGAAGGACACAGCATACAAGCTGCCATCTTGGAAGCAGAGATCAAGCTCTCTCCAAACACAAAATTAGTTGGCCCCCTCACCTTAGATGTCTCAGTCTCTAAAGCTTTAAGAACTTAATTTACGTCATTTGTAAGTCACCTACTTTATGACAGTTTGTCATAGCAGTGGGAACAGACTGAGACAATCAGCGAAATTTGTTCACTGCTAAAGAAATAGTTTAATATTAGTAAATGATTTAAGTATTGCTTTTTATCTGAATTTTGAATATTGGCTAATCTAGTAAACAGAAGGCATAACAGGATTCTCAGGCATAATTTCTTCATTCCTTTCTTTCTCTGATTCTTCTTTCCTTTCATGTTTAAACCTATACTCAGCATATTATGAGTAAGATTACAGAAAGAATGTAGCATTTTTAAATGTGGAACCTCCACCAAAGAAAAAGAAACTGAAATAATGGTCATCATTGTATCTGATACTCAAATACCATAGTCTAAGAAAACTGGAATCAGTGTTGGACCCCTTAAGAGTTATGAGACAGGAGACATGTCTGTTGGTCACAGTGCATTGTATCCACCCAGGTGGGCAGGTCCTTGGGGGACATTTCCAGCCTTAGAGAACTCATCTCTAAAGCTTTTTCTCATCTTACGCTTGTAAAACTGAAATATCTTCAAGTGCTTCTGTTTCTAGACACTTGATATCCAACTTGGATTTAAATACCTAAAATAGACAAGGCACCAAAAATGGAGTTTAAAACATAATTTGGTATGTGAAAGGATTATTTTAGGGAGTCTTTCCAGAGGGCTTTTCTGGTATTCCTAAAACTGCACTACTTTTCATGAAATGGCTTAAAACCCAAAGAGATGGTTCCCACTGAAAAAAGGAAAAGAATTAAATTCCCACTGCTTCACAGCAGGTACAAGAAATCACTACAGATTGTGGATTAGGCAAACACTCTTCTTTGGCTGAGCTCTGCCTGGCACTTGATTTTGTGAATACAATTTTATTGAAACACAGCCGCAGCGTTGGCTTTATTTGTTGTCTTTTGCTGTTTGGGGACACAGTGGCATTGCTGAATCGTGGCAAAGAGTAAAGAGCCATCCATCTCTAAAATATCATCTGGTTGTAAAAACAATGAAAAGCTGGCCATCTCCTATTCCGAGCCATCAGGCAGGTTCTCCCCAGCAAGCCATGCTCCACTACGTATGAACTCTTGCAATCATCTCTTTTGAGATAGTTCTTCCTTGATGCCATCAAGAAGTTAAAACTTGACAAACTTCACATAGGTTGTTCTAAGGATAAAATCCTTGAATAATTTGGGCTCCTAAGACTCTTTAATGTACAAATACAGATTAATAAAACTGAAAATGCACTAAGTATCTGGACACACATAATTGCATCACTTAGGCATCACAGGCAGACAGCCTGTGGTTTTCAGGCCAGTGTCAAATACAAAGGGAGTTCCAGTCCCCAGCATTTCTTTTTCCCAAGTGTATACACATCAGTTTCAATTCTGGCTTTGTTCCCTGTGGAGGGAGCTCACCTGCAGCCTCTCATGCTCAGGAGACTCACATTTCTAGTGTCTGTGAGACTCCTCGCTTTGAGGTCTCACACACTCCTTTCCCTTTGAACAATTTTTCAGACCATTTTCATATCCTCTTATCTGTAAGCACTTAATACATATTTGTTCTCAATGCTCTCTAAAATCTATAATAATTATCACTGCATCCAGTTTCTTCTTCTCAATATATTAATTTGGGACACAGAGCAGGTCGTCGATAAATATTTGTTGGCTATATTTATTGTCAAGCTATCACTACCTCTTTCTTGCAGTTCACCAAGCTCAGTGATGAGCTCAGAGCCTAGCCAGGGACTTTGCACTTCCCAGAAATTGATGGTCTGCTTTTTAGTAAACTTTCCAGTCAAAACAAAGAGCACGAAGACTGTTAAAATAGCTGAGACCGAACTACCACCAGACTGTGAGTCTTTCCAGGGCAAGTCAGTCATTTCTGCTCTATTCCCACAGCATATTTGGTTTATCTTAAGGAATGAGCCTTTCATTCATTCATTCATTCATTCATTCACCTTCCAGATACTGGCATTAGTCTAAAAAAATAGTGGTAAACAGTATACTTACTTTGATTTTTATAACAAAAGTTTGCAAAAGCAAGCCAACTAAAGAGGCAATAGGAGAATTGAGGCTTTGGGAAGCAGTGAGCAAGGCAATATGGACTGATCTATCTTGTGCTTACCAAAATATGAACCAGGGCACAGTAGGGCTACCGGATGTTCAGTGAAAGAAGAGTTCTATGAGAAAGTGAGTTTATAAGACATTACAGCCGGGCGGTGGTGGCACACGCCTTTAATCCCAGCACTCGGGAGGCAGAGCCAGGCGGATCTCTGTGAGTTCGAGGCCAGCCTGGACTACCAAGTGAGTTCCAGGAAAAAGGTGCAAAGCTACACAGAGAAACCCTGTCTCGAAAAACCAAAAAAAAAAAAAAAAAAAAAGACATTACAAAGCATGGTCCCTCTTGCAGACAAGGTGTGTCATGATACCTAACGTGTCAAGAGAGTGATGCCATTATAAAGGTATAATACATGGGCCCTCACTGAGTTGGGATGTCTGAGTTGTCCTGGGAAGAAACAGAAGGCTCTCCTACTCTAGTTATTAAGTTATTAGACAGGGCCTTCTGGCTATCTCCAACAATGGAGTAATAAAAATGGATATGGTACGTGACACTTCCAAATGGAGGCATGCCCATGTTGGAACATGTAACTCTCACATTTCCTGTGGGTGGAAGATGAGGAACTGACCACCATACTGTATCCACAGCCACCTAATAGAAGCAGTATGGCTTCCTAAGTCCAGGTGGAAGCTCTCTCTCCTGCTGCCAAGGGCCTGTGCATAAGCAAGAAATGAAGCTTATACTTGGTAAACTAAGGAGATGAATCTATTAGTCCTTTCCTAGATTCATTTGACTCCACATCACTTTATTCTTATAATAATAATATCACACAGAAAACACATGGAAACACTTTGGAAATTACTATGCTACCTAAAACAGATTTTACAGGAACCTAAGTGGTGGGAATTTAAATTCTCAGTCACAGCAACAAGGAGATATTGTTCAACCTGTAGGAGACAGGGAGATAATTCAGAGAACCAATAAGATAGAAGAATCAATGGACAAGAAAACAAATTATTGGACTAAAAATCTGAAAAGCAGCCTCCGCTGCTTCTCCATCACCTTCTAATGTCCTCAATCATGTAGAACAGGTATTTATTTTTCCTCTAACGATGAATGTAGTGGCACTTACTGAAGGCATCCTTAGGGTGCTATATGTTATGATGCACATTCAACCACCTTTCTCCATGATTGTCCATGCTGGTAGGTTATTGAGTGGAAGCTGAGATCAAAACTATAGACCAAATACAATAGAGTCTCCTGAAAATTCCCCATTGTTACATCATCAAAGATGTCCTAAGCCAAGAAAGTTATGGTCCATGTTGAGTAATGCCACAGGTCCCAATGGTTCTATGCTATTTCCCACATCCTGACAATACTAACTATAGAGCCTTGTACACAGCACATACACAACTCATTGATTTAGGAAATAAGTAATGAGATACTTGGTAAATCTCAGCTTCATGGTCTTTTGTGGTGATATTGTGTTCCCCAAAATATTGTGCACCCTAATAAACTTATCTGGGGCCAGAGAACGGAACAGCCAGTAGATACAGAGGCCAGAAAATGGTGGCACACACACCTTTAATCCTAGCATTCCAAAGGCAGAGATTCATCTGGATCTCTCTGAGTTCAAAGCCACACTGGAAACAGCCAGGCATGGTTATTCATGCCTTTAATCTCAGGAAGTGATGGCAGGAAGTTGAAAGGTATATAAGGTGTGAGGACCAGGAACTAGCCTGGTTAAGCTTTTAGGCTTTTAGCAGCAGTTCAGCTGAAATCAATTCAGATGAAGATTCAGAGGCTTTTAGTCTAAGGAAACAAGATCAGCTGAGGAATTAGCAAGGTGAGGTTAGCTGTGGCTTGTTCTGTCTCTCTGATCTTTCAGCGTTCACCCCATTACCTGGCTCCGGGTTTGTTTTTATTAATAAGACCTTCTAACAATTTGTGCTACAGTCTTTATCAATGCAGACAAGATCCTGTGTTCTTGGGGGCTAATATTCTCATTCTAGTTAGCTGCAATTATTAGGTAGAGTTGCATGAGGACTTTAAGCACAGTTCTGAGCCATATAAAGATTCAATTTTAACTCAGAAAGTAAAACATAAAGTATCAAAAGAGCCATTTATACCATGCATGTTCAAAGTTTTTCCTCTTTAATAATTGCTATTTACTGAGTTCCTAGTAGGGACAAGGCATATTATGGAATGTTTACAAACATTCACTAGTTTAATCCTCCCACGACAGGGATGTCATCATTCCTATTTTAGAGGTGAAGAAAAGAGAGTTTGGAGAACTTAAGCAATTCCCTGAAGACTGACAGTGTGAATCCCCAAGTCATAATTCAAATTCTATGTGTGCTGCCTCTTTGTATTTCTGTTTGTGCTCTTCCTGTGGGGATGCACATAGGTTGGAAAAGATGATCTCTTTAGCAATGGGAAGAGAAGTGACAACCAGGGTGGAAAAGTACTGTTGTGCAACTTCAGCCTGTAAAATTCATAGTCATCTGACAGCCAGAGATTATTTTCCATACGAGGTGTTCATATCGCAAGGAAAGAAAAGCAGTTACTCTCAGCGTCTACTCCTACTGCAGACATTCTACCTGCTCCCCTGACTCACTAAAAATACCAAAAACAAAGAGAAAATACAACAGAAAAGGCGAGAATCATTAAATATTACTAGCATTTTTGAAGATTTATTTTATTTTTGGTTACATGTACATGTGTGTTTCTTAGTGTAGTAATGTGCATGTGAGTGTAAGTGCCCATGGAATCCAGAAGAGGGCATCAGATCCTTCAGAAGCTGGAGTTACAGACAGGGGTGAGTGGCCTGACATGGATGCTGGGAACTGAACTTGAGGCCTCTGTAAGAGCAGTACATGCTCCTAACCACTAAGTCATCTCTGTAGCTTTTGAACATTATTCTTTAAACAATTAAAAATATTTAGTGGAAGGTAAGTCTGTCTTACATGTCTGTTTTTATAGAAATGTACCATCAATAAAACGAATTTCTATCAATTATTGGGGAAGTATAATAAATCTGTCAATTTCTTTACTTTACAATTGAAATTATATGTTCTGTTTTGCATCCTCTGATAATGTTCCAAATATTAAACACTAAAATAAAGCCAGGCAGTGGTGGTGCACACCTTAATCCCACCACTCGAGAGGCAGAGGCAGGCGGATCTCTGTGATTTCGAGGCCAGCCTGGACTACAGAGTGAGTTCCAGGAAAGGTACTACACAGAGAAACTCTGTCTCGAAAAACAACAACAACAACAAAAACAAACAAACAAAAAAGCCACTAAAACAAATGTTAGTTAAATTATTATGTGTTAAAGAACAAAAAGTGTGTTATCTGATTTGGACATTTAAAATAATCCTACTTCATGTTATATAAATGTCAAAACAATAACAATTAGCAACCAAGTTAAAGTTTCATGTTTCTACTTTGGCACATATGAGCTTAGAGACTTTAAAAAGTCCATGATATTCACCAATCTTATTACTGGGGTAAGCCAGTTCAGGCATGCTCTGGAGCCTCCACAGGACTGTACTAGACCCTCTGCATAAGCGAGACAGTTGTGTAGCTTGATCTGCTTAAGGGGCCCCCTGGCAGTAGAATCAGGATCCATCCCTGGTTCATGAGTTGGCTTTTTTGAGCCCACTACCTATGGTGGGACACCTCGCACAGCCTTGAGGCAGAGGGAGAGGTTTGGACGTGCCTCAACTGAGTATACCAGGCTCTGCTGACTCCCCATGGGAGGCCTTACCTTCTTGTGAGAGGGAATGGGAGATAGGTTGGGGGAGGCGAGGCTGGAGGGGCAGGAGAAGGGAAGAGGGGTATATGTGATGGGTATGTAAAATGAATAAAAAAAGTCCATGAACTACTTTTTAGAAGCTACTGAAATTCTGCACAAAAAGCATTCAAGACAATCTACATTACTCAGTTATAAATGTTTATAATTATTTATCTATAAAAATAGAATATAGTACTGACACATGCTATCACATGGATTGACCTGGACAATATCATACTAAGTGAAAGAAGCCAGGTACAATGGTGGCTTACTGTCTGATTCCATTTTTATGACCATATGTCATATGGTCATTCCCAAAATAGAAAGGTCCATGGAGATGGGAACATTCATAGTATAAAGGCTTGATGGGAATGAATAGGGACAATGGTGATTGGCAGGATATAGAGACTAGCTTTCCTTTGTGGGTGATGGAAATATTCTGCAAATGACTGAGATGATGGCTGTACAACTCTGGATAGAACACAAAGCAATGAACTATACACTTGTAATGTATGGAATGTGACTTACATCTCCATAAAGCTATCATACTAAAAAGTCATTACCAACAGAGTGCAACAGCAGCCTCTCCTTGAGCATGAAGAACTCCTTCCTGTCAGTCGTGAGAACGAGAATCTCACCCACAGCAGAACCCACACCTGGTCCCTACTACTCTTGCTGCTCTCTCTTCTTCCCACTTCTGCAACTCTTCCCTGCCATCATATACTGCCCAGCTCTTGGCTGAGTTATGTCCCTGCACATCATACTGCTGCTCTCCCATGGCCAAAAAAGCCTTGCCAGACTCTCCACACGAATCTGCAGAGCGCTCCCACGCATCTTGGGCATCTATGTGTTTATTTAAGCATTAATCTTTTAACGTGTTTCTCCTCTCAACTGGTCCTTCCACAGCCATTAGACAGCACAAGCACTGAATCCAGGCTCTGTAAATATTTGAGAAGTTCCACTAAATTAAAATTATTTAGAAGAACGTTTTGTTTTCATCAAGAAAACACCCCGTATCTTCTCACTCTGTGTTTTCTATCAAACAAATTGAGTTAGAATTTCCTAAAAAAAAAAAAAAAAAAAAAAAAGAGAGAGAGAGAGAGAAAGAAAAAAACCTTGCACTTACACTATTCAGAAGGACATTTATGGAAGCATGAGTATTAGTGATAGACAAACTATCCCCTTTATGCCAGGTAGTTTCTCCCAGAAGTCAAATGCCCTCGAGGAAAATAACCAACAGAACTGCAAAGACAGTTTGTGGATGAAGGAGAAAAAAAAACTTTTCTTTACATGCACAATGTTCACTTTGCTTTCTCTGCAGGTTTCCCCCATGTCTTGTCCCAAGCAGGAATGTTCAGCAAATATTTCCAGCGGGCCAGCTATGTGCAGCAAGGAAAAGGAGAGATCAGGGTTGGGAAAGAATTTAATGGCAATCTATCAAACTGAGTTCAAATATTGCATCCTTCTTTTGCAGTTACTTGACTCCTTTAAGCTTCTGCTTCCTTATCTGGGCCAACAAAATGACAACATGTGCTCCACAGAAAGACACCCAAGACTAAATGAAAACCCCCTGTCAACCCTTTAGCATAAAGTCCCACAAATACAAATAAATGATGGTGACAGTAATCATAAATAAGTCTGCCTTGAAGAGGTAGATTGTGGTAAGGGGAGGAAATAAAAAAGTCATTACCCCAAATAACTGCAACTCCAAGACACAAGAAGCTCATTGCTAAGAAGTGCCCTACTGATGACGGCTTTTGCAAAAGTTCTCCAGCACGTCCATTTGAGAGTGTCTACCGTCATAAATAATACTGTTTGAAAAAGATTTTAAAACAAAC